>NW_008237447.1:2975137-2979119 GCF_000691975.1 Corvus brachyrhynchos | reverse complement strand
GAGAGAAGTGGAATCTTACTGAGTGGAAAATTTAAATGTATATCTAGAGGAGAGTAAAAAAGATGAACTAAAGCCTCCCTAGAGATATATGCTATAAATCATAGAGTCCTTTTGATAGCATCAGTTCAATAACTACAACAACAAAGAAGATTATTTTTTAATAACTTGGCCTCCAACTCGGCCAGTACCTTGTAAAATCAAGAGAATGACTGACAGACACAAATATCTTGCAAAAGAGACAGAGAGCCCCTTTTTAATAATGCAAGTTTAAATTATAAACCATTTCATGGTCTTCGCCCAGAGAAATCCCATGTCATAGGCCTCACCGAGAGCAGCCTCTGGCTCAACGCCTATGCTGCCAAAACAGCTGCTCAGATACAAGGTTTCCCTTTCTTTGTGTGTGCAATTTCCCCATCATTTTTCCCTCTGTCAGTTTAATTGTTTGGAGACCTGATTCCAGATCAGATAGCCCTCAAGGAAAAATATAGAGAAGTGTTGCTATTGCTGCAGGGAAGGAAATCATGGGAGCTTCTTGCAGGAATTACTCTTCTTTTTTAGGATCCCTTTAAAAGTTTTTCAGATTGCCTTTGGGCATTATCTGTGTTCTTTGGGGCAAGTATACACATATGAAATTAATGTTAATCAGATGTATTGTCCAAGTCAGGGCAGTCACAACCTCAGCTTGATTATCCTTCATCCCCCCTGTGTCCCATTGCCAAAGGACACTGGGATTGTTTATGCCCTTCATGCACTCTGCATGGTCCTGGGTATAAGTGGGATGTTCCCTCAGCCCACTGTGGCTCTTCTGCACTTTTTTGCTGTCCACGCCAAGACTACCCATAGAGGAGCCTCCTGCATCCTCCCTTCTTTCAGAACAGCAGCTTCAGAGGAGCTCACATTTACCCTTCTTCCTTTTGGTTCCTCCTTAAAATGTTGTCTGAGACGCTCAGTATGGAGGACTAAGGCATGCAGAGGCAGTCCCTCCTGCAAGCCTGCTGCAAGATTTGAGGAAAACAAGGATTGTGAGAGCCTTTCCTTGTGTACCAGTGCTGGGAAGACAGCAACATCTGTCAGCTGTGAGATGCTTGAACAAGGACATATGATCCTTCCTTGGCACGTGACTACCAGATGAAGACTTGACAGTAAAAATAGCTGACAACAGGGTAAGGCAGATAATAAATGAGTAATTTTACACACCCCAAACATTAACAAATATTGAGGATATCATAAAACATGAGTGATGCCTTAAAAATGATACTTTAATGTTTGGGGTTTTTTTAATATTTTCTCTTTATTTGTGTTGTTAGTTTGCATAATAATGTTTTGTTCTTGCTCTCAAAATCGTGTGGGCTGGAAATTTGTTTTAAAGAGAAAAGAAGGTAGCTGACATATTCATAGGTTCTGGTAATGCTGGCACTGAGGACTACTTGGAGGAATAAAAACAAAACCAGCTAAAAGGAACAGAACTATCAGGACTCCATGAGATAATCAAGATGCCAAGATTGTCAGTCTTGACTGAGTTCACTCAATTAACATTTCTGGAGCCTTTTGCTGTTTTAGTGAAAGTGTTGCCCAGCAGTAAAAGAAAAATTACATTTTTTTAGTTAGCAAGTGTTTGAAATAGCATGTCACTAAGAAAATCTTTCTTACCACTCTCAGCCAGTCCCTTTCAACCCACTCTGCTTAATGAGCTTGAGACTTAAACAAGTGTGTAGTCAATTCCCTTTCATAAGATGGGGAAGCAGATGAGTAGAAGCACATTTTCTGCAATGGCAAACTTTGATCCAGATTTTGCTGTGCTGCTGAGATTAAATTCTGTTTTCAGTCCTTAGCTGAGGACTGCAGTGGTTTGATTTCCTAACTGTTGGTTTATCCAGCAATATTTAAACCCTCTTTGTATATGTCTGCGTGAAAATAAGAATATTGTCTTATGCAACTAAAGGGCTTAAAGAAATTTAAAAACAAGAAACATATTGAATATATAAAAAGCACTGCTTCTTCTCCTGAGGGTGTCTTCAGTGTTTCTGTTTCTATAAAATATAGTCCCCCAAGAAAACAAAAAAAAATGAAACGCCACTTTGGAAATTTAGAGCGGTTGCCTGACTTGTATAGGAAAAAAAAAAGATATAGTGAGCTGCTGTATTCCCTCAGCCAGCACACGTTTCTGAGATGTTTCTAGTGGGTAATAGTTTGTTAGTGGGATGATGTATGTTCCCTTGTGGAGGCAACAGTGCACTGTCACTTCTGCAGTTTGTCCAGAGAATTTTTGCCAACCATACTATTTTTCTGAGCAGAGCAAAGCTACCCATTCCACTCTGACAGGGCAGGATATGCTGATACAAATCACACTGTGGTTCCTGAGCTCCGATGAATCTCATAAAATGAGAGGATATCTGCTGTAATTAAATTGTGGAGCAGTCCCTATAGAAAAACGTACTTCCCTTAAAGTATAATGTGCTTTTAATAAAAAGGATAGATCTCAATGCAATGTACTCCCTCCCAGCTGCCTGACAGTGTTTAGGTATTCAGGATGTTAAATCAAACCCTTGCAATAGCAAAATTGGAAGTCTGAGATGCCATATTTCTTTTTGATGAGAAACTAATTGTACCATATCACTGACACGTTAAAAAAAATTTGCTGAAAGATCAAGTTCCAACATCAGTAAGCACTTCTTGAAGTCACACACTTTCAGCTGTGAGAAGAGGACCTGTTTGTGATCAGCCTGTTGGGTTAGGTAGTGGTTTTCAAAACTACAGCCAAGAATCTATTGAGATAGATTGGAAGTACGCTGATCTTTTTAGGTCTGATTGTTTTGCTTATTAGATTTTAATTATTATATGCCATCTACAGAATCATTGCAGATGACTGATATAAAGTAGTTCTTATAAAGCAACCTGGCTAATTAAAAGCTGTAAAAATCCTACAAACAGCTCAGCCAATATCTGTCACCATCAGAGGCCTGAAATTCACAAAAAGGAAGCCCTCCAGTGAAATTCTAGTGGTGGCTGGCTAAGTGGACTATTTAATTTACTTTTCTCCTTTGGGAGTTTTAATAATGAATGCCACTCCAGCACCTGGAAATGTTCATTTGTGCACATGTGACTGCACACATATACTTGAGAAAGCTCCACACAAGGAAGGACCTGGCCTTTGCCACCTGGAAACAACACATGGAACCATGCACCTAACCATGGCCCTTCTTTCTTGTATAAAGGCCAAAGCAGTAGCTGTGTGTGAAGGTGGAAAGGAATTTTCCATTTTGGCTGTTTAGTAGGTTGATTTTTAAATTTTTAATTATTATTCTTTCCTGGCAGGGCAGAGTAAAAGGCTGATCTACTCTTATGTGACTTGTCTGAGTTTTAAACCGCATCAGGATGCTTTACTCTGGCTTCCTACAAGGTCATGTTTAAGGAACAGCTCTGACTCACCAGTTCTTCGGGTGGCTGGCCAGAGTACCAATTCACTATAAAATCATAAACCTGAGGGCAGGATGGGGGCTTCCTATTTGCAGTTTTGTAGCCCCTTTCTCGTGGATTGTACTTTCTGAACATCACTGGTTAGAATAGGGAGGTGGGCAGCTGGACAGAAAGAGCAACTCTGTAGTTCTCTCTATATATACCTATATGCTCCTATATGATTGCCAAGGTGTCTGAGCAATTCCTATTCTCTACCACAGTTAACTTCACAAAACTTTAGTGTGGAACATCCCTGTTATCTGCATTTTACTGTCAGGAGCTGAGAACCAGGTGATGTCTGTGTGCAGAGGGACAGTCTCTTAGGGCTGCCGTTTATGCAGAAGTGGTGTGTTTAGAGCACTTCTATGGGAAATTCAACCTGAAAAGACTGATTTTTGTTTTTGCCAATCTAGCTCTCCTGGGAGAGCCACAAAGGCAGCACTTGAGTAGCTGCACTGAGACAGGAGCATGGACTTTGTTCTCCTGCAGCAGGTGCACCACAGAGTGAAAGATTCAGGGTTCTAGG
>NW_008237447.1:2872567-2974957 GCF_000691975.1 Corvus brachyrhynchos | reverse complement strand
TAAGAAAGCAGGAACCTGACATTACAACCCGGTGAGGATTGGTTTCTCTCAGAAGTATGTTTGAGGCTGTGCTCTGTGCCCAGGGGACTGCACCAGAATTTCTCAATTTGAGCATCATTGAGTGAAATGTATGAACTGGTCCGATTGCAGTGCTGAGGCAGGGAGAGCTCTGCTTGAATCTCTTTTAAATGAAGTTAAAAATAGGCTGACCAAAACCAAAACTGAACTGGGGGTGTGTTATGATGGACTGCCTTCCACTTAGTCTCCTGTCAGGGTTACTTGAGGGAAGGGTGGAAGAAGTGGGTGCTTTTACCTCATCACTGCTGTTGGTTTGTTTTTGTGGTTTAAAACAGGAATCCTCATAGCCCTAAAGACAGAGCTGTAGTGCCAATCAGTGAAGATCAAAAACACCTCAGCCACCAGAAGGACAAACCAAATTACGTACTGAACCAAATCCAGAGGAATTCATTCTGAGCAATGGTTTGTGAAAATTCATCCTGGCTTTGCCCTTTCTGTCTCTGGTTTTCCAGCTGACAGTGAGGACTCTTCTCCTGCACTTCAGGGCCAGAGGGCCCCTGAGTAATGCACTATTTATGCACAGTTATCCTAAAGATCTTGTTCCATCAGGACTTGTAATCTAAAGAACCATTTTTTTGGAGGGGAAAAAAGGGTGGGAGATGAGCTGTTGGTGATTGATAAGCATGATTGTTTTGGGGGACTATTACTTACTTCATAAAGACCAGAACCACAGAATATGTCTGTTACCCAGACACTGTCTCCCAGTTGAGAGAAAAAGCCATATTTCAATAAGGAAATATTGAGTTCAGTATCATCCTGCTTCTCAAAATATAGGCTAGCCACAATATTCTGTGTATTTGATTAGTTGCTTTCAATCTGCTTAATTTATTATGGGTTGTATTTTCTTTAATTGTGTGGGGACCTAAATTGGCAGACATGCTGATACAAATTCATAAACCTTGAGGAATAAATCCCTACTGATGCTGAATCTCTGAAGTTGCAGCAGCCTTTATTCTTCTCCTGTATTTTTGTGCAGTGATCCCCTGTGCTGCTAAACCACTTCCAAAACTCATTGCAGCCTTGTCTGTGCTTTAATTGTAGGTGAAATGATCCTTGCCTGCAGTTTGTTAAAGACTTTGACATCTTTTTGATTTAAAGGTGTTATAAAAATGTAAGATCGTTATGTGGCTTTAGATTCCCAAACATCTCCTACATGTCTTTGAATATTGATAAACTCATGGCTTGAAAATGCTGTGATTGCAGCTTCAGAAATTTCTCCTGTTCTGGTTTATTTAACCAAAGCTTGTTTAACATTAAATATTTAGCAAATTTCTTTCTTCAGATCAGCATACTCATTAATAACTTAAAATATAAACTATCATACATTAAAGATGCAAATCAGACTTTCTATTCAGACTGGATCCTCAGTCTCCTACACATAGTTATGATAAATATCACCTTCTGCAGTGAGTCACAGCACTGCTTCTGTCAGAAATTACTCCCTGAGCAACAAGCAAGGCAGCAGTCTGGCTGTATCTATGGCCAGTGCTGACTGCCTGTCACAACATACCTTTAAACTTTTGGCCTCTGTTTCCGAGTTACCAGACTCTGGGAATGTCCTATATTTAACTCACTTCAGGGTGTCTTTACATGGGGACAGTTATTGTTTTTACTTCTTTTTTTTTAATTTTTTTTTTGGCAGCTTGATCTGTGAAATGTGTAGCAAACTATTGCTACAAAAGGGCAATAGTCCTCTCCATTCTGGGAATTCTGGAAGTCGAGGAGCAGCCAGGCTGGTTCAAACTATAGTTTTGTGAGAGGAAGTGATGCTGGAATACGTAGATGTCTGGGGGAAGATCATCTATTTCATGATGCTGGCAGAGTGTGTATAGGTACATATAAGACAAACTGAAAGCATAGCTTAGTCATTGCCACAGTAAGTGACCCTTGGGCATTCAGAGAAGATACCAACCTCACGTGGAAATTGGAAGGGTCACGGTGAAATGAAATCAAAAACAAACTACACAGAGCTTTTCCTCTGAGTGAAGCATTTGTAATAGGTATTTGAAAAGGGTTCCCAAAGGATTGTGAAGGATTGGTAAAGACTACAGAAGCTCTTCAACCCTTGGGGGACTTAGACGTTGATGAAAACAGGGATAGACACCGAATGGTGTTGACTTTGAAATAAGCTACTATTTTGTATAAACAAAGTAGATCCTGGAAATAGTAAGTACATCTATCCAAGCCTGTTAAACAAAAAGTAACTAGTCTTTTTAGGGAACAAGGAATTTCGAAGAGATGTTTAATACAGCCTGCCAATTCAACTTGTTTTGGGAAGGAGTGAAACTGAGGCAATGCAGTCCTAAAGTGAGCAAGCTCCTGATCTCAGATTGAGGGCAGTTGCTGTTTGTTTTTCTAAGCCCTATCAAAATGCTGAGTTTTCTAATTGTATCAGTTCAGGACTTAACAAATGTGCTTCTCCTCTGCCTTCAGCACAGCCTCTCTGCTTGCATGCACTGCCAGCAGGCCAATGGTGAACATTCAACATCTTCTTACATGACTTAAAAAAGAAAAAAATTAATTTCATACAAACACCATTTTTGTTAACATGAAACAATTATTCTTAAGGATGTTTTAGCAAGAATTACCTTAAAATACTAGAATTACTTGGATAGGTGGTTATTTCATTCTGAAAATTATGTGCTTTTTAATATTTGTTTTGGTTGAGGCTCTGTTTTTTCACAAAATCCTTATTTGTGGGAAAGGATTCCATCAGCTTTAGCCAATGCTGCATCATACTCCTAGTACACATTGTGTTTAAGTTTGTAGGGCCCAGGCTGTAAGACTAGGAGATGGAGGAAAACTCATACAAGGAAGGAGCTTATTAGAAGGACATCGATTGTATTAGATTCTACCCAGGATTTTAATTCAGATGTATCTTCTGGTAATTGACAATCTTATTTTGACTCTGGCATGATATTGGAAAACAGCACCCTCTAAATCCTGAAAACTCTGCAGTCTGTAACATGGTGGCTTAGTTTATATCTGAGCTCTTTGCTTTAAGCTATATGGGTCTCATTTGGTTATCCTCTTCTTCCTAGGTTTCATACCAGTGTTATTTATTAAAACAGAAAGGATCTGAACATTGTCCTTCAGCTTTCAGAGCATTTGGCTAAATGGCTATCACACTGCAGGTTGCCTTTTCTTTCAAGCTATTTGTATTGCATCTGAGTATAGAAATTGTTTAGTACACTACGGCCGTGTGAAAACTGTTGTTTTCCTTAATTCTTTATTTTCCTTTCATCCTAACTGATTACCACCTCCGTCAGAATTTATCAGCACTGCGCTGTGCACTGGACTGTGTGACCTAAATTTTATGACCTTGCGTCCAAATCTAATTCTCTGGTACAAACTCATATTTCTTTGTTGATCTTTTAAAGACATTTTGCTCATTAGCATGGCAGGAAAGCATGTGGAAGCCAAGCGAAACAATATGCAATTTTGCATTGCACTCAAATTCCTTGCTGCAGTGCACTCAACTAACCTTCTATTAAAATTGTATTTCCCCCCCATATCCTTGCTTTCTTTTGCAAACAAATAATCTGTCAGTGCTAAGGAGTTACTTATTTTGTCCATCTTTGATTATTCCTGTCATCTACCAGCCTTCAATTTGTCCATTTTTCTATGGTTCCTCAGGTAATCACAGTGCCATCAAAGTCTTTCCAGGACTTGAAAAATCCCAGCAACTGCATTTCTACTGCAAGGGTATCTTTATTTTAAATTACAATATTAACAGGAAATTATATGCAATAAGAAAATAAATCTTACTCTTGGTTGTGCAGAAATCAGATAAGTGATTTTAAGTGGCAGATTTTCTTTCCCCCCCACAAGAATTCTTCAAGAATTTAGGTTACTTTAATAAATGTGAAACTAAGGACCTCTCCCAGGCATTTATATATCTGTTCTTAGGCAAAAAAAAGTATTTATATGTAGCTGTCAATGCAATTTTATTTGACCACGTCACATCCTAATAGACACACAAATGCTTATGGGTCACTTGCAAAGCTGTGTAAAAAATATTCCTCCAGATATAGCCAGGATCATCAGCTGAACAACTTAAGATAAAACATAGGATGTTCTTTAATGTCACAATATCTTCTAAACCACATGCAGTCATGAAAAATAGGGTTTGTACTTCAATTTATGTAGAAAAATCACCCCAGTAAAATTCAGAAATAAACCAGAAAAGAAGTAAAATCTAAAGGATTTTACTGTGATGCATGGTGTAAACTCAGGCTGATAGGATTTCATTTTTACTTGTTGGAGAATTTACTGGTTGTATTCAAAGCTGGTGTTGGTGTCATACTACCTTCAGAAACACTGAACTGGGAAAAAGGTGTTGCTTCCCAATTTTTGTGTTCATCTCTAAGGTATTGTCTGACCCTGGAATATAACACATAAGTGGATCCAAGTTTTTTTTCCTGCTCAATATGCCGCAATTTACAGGAACAAAACACAGGTGAGGTTTATGCTCTCATTCTAATATGGAGACCACTCTGCTTGTTCTGTGGTACATACACTGTATTTTGATTAACTGGAAAAATTATTAGTATTAGAGCGATTTGGGGGAGAGGAACACACTGATGGTGAACATACTTGGTGTTTGCACATCTATGCTTCTTGTTACAAAGAATTGGCAGATCCTGAGGTTCTGTACAAGGTAATGTGGTCATTTTCTAGACAGTACAAGTTAGAAAGTTAGGAAATCTTAAAGCACAGCCTCCTTTTTCCCCCTTTTGTTTGCTGCCATTAAAATGTGTGCAGCTTTACAAGAGTCAGAGAAACTTTTTGCTGTTTATTCAGCACGTGATAATGCACTTGATTAGGTACTTAACCTCCTGTTAAATTCATTGACTCTTGCTGAGTTAAGGAGGGTTGACTTGTGTGCATGCTGAACTGGATACCTTTGGTTTGTGTTTTGGTTGTTGTTACTAGCTGAGAAGTTCTGTATCCCAAGGTTTCCTGCTGTCACTCAGAAGTGACAAAAGCTCCTGCAATGTTCTTTGTCAAAACTGGACTGAGAGGCCCCAGATCCCATCATCTTTCTCATCTAGAAATGATCGTCCAGTATCTTGCCAACGGGAGCGTCCCAGGCAAGCTACATAACCCTGCAATGGTCAAATGCAAGAACTGATTTAGCTGACGAGTGCTGGGTTATGAATTCAAAGATCCACAGCATCGTTTCAGTCTAAGAATGCAAATACCTCAGTTTCTAAATAATTGCCTACAGAAGCCTTCAAAGCATAAATAATAACGAGACAATGTGCAATGTTTACTATGGCAGCATGAGTTCAAAAACCAGCAGTACAGTAATGATGGCCCTGAAGAGAAAAATGTGGAATTGCTCTGGAAGGCGTCTCAGCACTGCTTAGAAGTTGATTCAGACCTCCCCTGGGTCCCACAGCTGCACCTTAAACAAAGGTTATTTGTATGTGTGTGGCTTCTTGCCTAATTCAAAACGTCTGAAATATTGTTAAAGATTATAAATGAAGCTTTTTTTGGTTGGTTTTTTTTTTTTTCCCTAGCATGAGAGTCAAAGGTCTGCACTGCATGCTTTGGAACACAGCAGGAAAGATATATTTTAGGATGCAGGGGATACTGTGATATAGTATTGGAGGAATACACATGGTGAGGAGAACCAAAGCAGCACAGTCTTATCCACAATGAAATGCAGGTAACTGTCCCTGGAGTAAAATATTTGAAACAACTCGGTTTTGTTTTGGTGGAAACTGGTTGGTTGTCTTCAAGAACCTAGAATTGAATTGACTTGTGTAGAGTTTGGAAAAAGAGGGTACCAGAACTTAGGGCTGAAATGTGAAGTTGATCACAAAGAAGGAAAAGATTTTGTTGTGTTTGCTTCCCTGTTCAGTTGTTGAATGAAAGCATTTAGATGCTTCTATAGAAAATTCAGTCTGAGTGTTACATTCCCAAGGGGAACCATTTGCAAATGTTTTTATAAGCCTGTGTAGAAATCAAAGGCCAAAAGTACATCAGAAGCTTCTGATGTATCTTTCATAACTTCTAGGGCCAAGGTGTCTTGAGTGACAATAAAATTTTATTTCAAACCCAGCTAACATCAGATCAGGACTTTGCACTGCAAAAGAGAGAGTTGAACAAGTAAGATCATTCTGATAGCTGAATGATCACAGCCTCAGTCGTGTTGACTAGCGTGGCTTTTCAGCAAGATTTGAAAAAGTATTGTCAGAACCCATCTGCTTCCACAGATAGTGTGGTTCACATGTTGACTGCAATTAAAAAAGCAGAGCTGTCCTCTCCTATTAGATGCTTTACATACTCTCAGTTCAGTCACTGAAAAGGGCCCAAATATTCACCAGGTGAACAGTGTTTGCATCATTTTTCCGAAGCATCCGCACAGCAAGAACTGTTGGGAAAAAAACAAAGCAGCTCCTGCTGGCTGTTTACCAATATAAATTAATAACAGATGTTCTAACAAAGTTATGACATGATATCTGGATAGTTAGAGCAACAATCAGCCATTAGTGCTGTCAAAACAGATCTGGAGAAATGGATAAGACCCCACGACTTCTTTGAAAGTGATTTGACAGGAGTTGAAAGTTTCACCTAGATCCTAGAGCCCACACAACCCATCATTACAGTTCTTTGTGACAAAGGAATGCCTGAAATTCTGGGACGTTATGGAATGGTTGTTATGTCACTGAAAGTCTCCATCCCTGGATTGGCAGCTCATTGTTAACAGCTGGGAACATTTCAGAGTGGCTTAACACCTAGATATTGTGAGGTTTAATTGTTTTGTTTCTCTGGGGACACACACACAGAGGGCAGTCGTGGGAAGGAAAAGATGTTCATTTCTTGCAGGGAGCTGTGTGTTCGATTCCAGATGCAAGATCTGTTCCCATGAGGAAGCGCAGAAAATTAAGATTTATGGTAGATCCTGTAATTCTGGGTCTATAATATGGCAGGGACAGAGAGACACACAGGTAGGGGGTAGCAGCACTTCTGATAAACCTTTAGAAGGCAAATCTTTGCAATTTACCCCCCACCTGTGAAGTCCTCAAGTGCAAGGATTTGAAAATGTGTGCTTGAGAAGATATTAGTGGGTGTTCTGGTATAAATCAGGAGGGTATTAAATATGCTGGTGTATGAGATTACCAGCTGAAAATTGAAGACAGTAAAATGTGATTCCCCCATGTGGTTGAAGCTGTGCAAAAACTAGGTATTCATTACTGTCAGCACTAGCAGAGGAATACCTTACAATACCCAGCAATTTCAAACAGTTAGTGAAAGAATCTGCTTGGCTGCTTGTGATATTATCAGTGTTCAGAAGTCTGTCCCTCTGGGGAGGATGTCAATCAACTCCTTATCATGAAAAAAAAGAAGTAGAGAGAAAAGTTTGAAATGCGGATTCTGCCACTCTGAATTTACTGTGTTTTTGACACTTTGTTCATTAAAAACAATTAATCTGCTTTTGTTGGAGCTGATTTAATATTGAAACTGTTGCAAATATCTTGTTTTCTCTAGAGGCAATAGGTGTAATATTTTTGGGGATGCTTTTTTCATTCCTGTTGGCAAATTACCTTAAATAAGCTGTAAAATTCACAACAGTTTAAGACAGTGACTGTTTTTAAAGTGGACCATTTGAAGCACAGCTAAGAGATGTGACCTTTGATGAAAAATATCATGGAGACAAGGAGGCTCATGATTACCAAAAGAGAGAAATCAGAATTTGTGGTATACCCAAGTATATGTGTGTGTTTCAGGAAAGCTTTGTTTGATAAACTTTCAAGAAGAGCTCTAAAACTCCAAGATTAGGATACTTCTAAATGTGATAGCTGAGATCAAAGGGAAAATCATAATGTTATATATACGAAAGCACTTCTATCTCTGGAATACATTGCTCAGTCATGGTAAGCAACCCACTTTAAATTCCATGATTACTTGAAAAACACTTTGTGGCTTACATGGTGCAGGCATAGCACTTAAGATATGCTGTCATTTATATATTGTAAGAAACAAGCTAGGAATTGCACAAAAATCTTGCACCTATTGCATAGGAGATCAGCTAGGAGGCTTAACAGCAGAGATTGCATTAAGATGTCAAAGGCAGCTCTGTTCAAGGATACTTTAAGGGTTTTACTTTAAACTTTACAAAATAGAGTTCTGAGACACAGAAGATAATGTGTGTTCTGCTGGGTTAGTGACCTTGGTCAGGGACAGGAGGCATTACAAAGTCTTTAATTTACACCCCCAGAGCACTTGTTACAACAGCAGATAATCAAAAGTACAGAGAGTGCTCCCATTTGTATCTTTCTCCATATGAAGAAATACTTAGAGAATTAAAAGTAATAAGAATGACTAGGAAAAAAAAATAGGCTTTTTTTTTTTTTTTTTTTTGGTGGCAATTTCAATAATGAGTGTTTAGTGATTTAAACATACTAAACAGGCATTTCATAGGAGATGGTGATGCTACCTTAGGACAGCATGTCTATGTAATCACTTGTACAAGAGGAGAGAGTGGGAGCAAAAACCACCTTATTTTGTATAGTCTATGTTTAGGCAAAGCTATGCACTGATGGAGAAAGATGTAGTGTCATTGGGAGAGCTACCAGTCATCTATTCTTACCTTTTAGATAGTTCTTTATAGGCTTAAATCATTAAATACTGAACAGTCTGAATTAATAAAAGTGGTTTTAACTCCCCTTGGGCCTTCTGGATAGTGTTAATACATGTTATTGGTGTTGTTGTTGTGTTTTGTTTTGTTTGGGGGTTTGGTGTTTTTTCTCCCTTGCAAAATTGCAATCTTGTAACCATGAATATCTTGATCCATTTTACCAGAAGAAGTATTTTTTCACTCATGTCTGATTAGTCATTTATAGAAACATGTTGATTGGTTCTTGTGGAGGGAAAGTTTGGTTTGTCAGTCTTTTCTTTTTGTCTTCCGGGTTCTACAAACAAACTTCTCCTGTGGGTTCACATTTCAGTGGTAACTTGTGATGGATTTGGAGCTGCTTGGTAAGAAGGATGTGGTAGATTTGAAGCAAGATTTGGAGCTGTTCAGAAATAATGTATCAGTTCAGAGAGGAGAGTGGTACCTTTTCTTCTTGACAAGAAAGTGTAACATCATCTTCTCTTCATAGGAGGCACTGCAGTGGTCCATGACTCTGAAAATCCTTCCTGTATGGATCTAGCACGTTCATTTTCAGTCTGGTGATTTCTTTTCTTGTCCTCAGCACTGAGAGGCTTTCTCACTGGAGCGCAGAAATCAGCCTGCTATTTTACTGCATACTCTTACTACTTTATTTATTAAATTATGAGCATTCACTAGTATTTTTAAGACCAAAATCTGTTTGAATAATTCTGTATTTGCATTATGTGTCAGTTTTAACCCCAAAGTGGCAAAAAGTAAGCTGCCATTCCCTTTATTTCTCTTCCTGGCAGACCTACTCAGAGGTGCCCACAGTCATGCTAAGTGTGGAAATTCTTTGTTTCTTTTCGTTCTTTCCTTAATCTTGATTATTATTGTCTCTTTCACCATTTGCTGGATCTAGTTTTCGTTCTCTTTGTCTTTTTTTTTCCGTTCCTTTTCCAGCTTCTCATCCTAAAAATTCCATATGGAAATTCCTTTTCTCCTCTGTTTGCTCTCCTTCAGCATTACCTTGCTGGCACTATTTCTCATTCCCGTCCAGAAATGTGCCTTCTACATCTTAGTTCACAGGCAAACAGGGAATCACACCAGAATCTCTGCCAATAAATCTTTGGTGTATTTGAGAATCAGCGACGTCTCCAGACATGGAAAATTCTATTCCATGAAGTCCATTAAGGAAAGGTTCGCAGAGGAGCAGAAAATTTCTGGCTGTGTATGCTATTGTGCTTCAGAAGATCGTGATTCTGTGCTGAATCACAGCCTTAAGAGCAGTGAATTCTTTATAGACCTGGTCAAAGGGTCAAGAGATCTAAGGCAAATATCTGTGTAATGTTTTTATTTTGCATAGACTTCAACTGAATTAGTGGTACTGTACCATATCAGTCCTGAGACTGCACCTCTATCTTTAAGAAGTGCATGTGTTGATAGTTCTGCCTTATTTTCTACAGAGGGATACTTTTATATGGTTTAAAGGTCTTGTGCACTTCTGAAAGGTGGCTACTTTTTTTTTAAACCCCTTGGAAACTGCAAAGTAAACTACATGACACAAAACAGCTCATTCTAGTGAAACAGCTCCATTTTAGATTAAAAACAACCTTGTGTTTTTGCAGCCAGAGGAAAAAAACTCCTGGAGGGGGTGTTCTCCCTAGTAGGGAGTGGGTGTTGGGGCTTTAAACCTGTTTTCTCATATTGCAATCTGAAGCCAACTATCATGCCTCAAACCATGACTATATACCTTCATTCTGGCCTGGGCAATGGCATGACCCTTCAGTTTTGAATTATTTCCCCTGTTTCCAGTGCTGAGGTTGCATAGGCTGCAGATGTTTCAAAGAGATTTTTATATATGTGGCTAACTAGAGAAAAAAAGGATTCTTTGGCAGGTGTCTCATTAAAAACACAAGTGTTGCTGCGAAATGAACCAGTACTGAAACCCCAGGACTGTGGGTAGTGGAAGTTTATGTAATCAGTGTTTTGCAAGTTTGAAAGCTGCTGGGGTTTGCAAGTTACAGAAAGAACTTTTCAGAGTCACTGAGCACCGAACTCGCTCAGCTCCCTCAGCTGGTG
The DNA here is from genome assembly GCF_000691975.1 of Corvus brachyrhynchos. NCBI lineage: Eukaryota > Metazoa > Chordata > Aves > Passeriformes > Corvidae > Corvus > Corvus brachyrhynchos. The sequence continues at coordinate 2,964,192 of NW_008237447.1, read as the reverse complement.
AGAGTTCTTTTCCATTCACTTGAAGCAGTGCTCAGTCAATACAGAGCGCCTTTGAAAGCATCATCCATTCCAAATGTACCACCCATTTCACAGCTCCAGAACATCTCCTTTCCCCATTGTTTTCTGGTATATTGTGGTGTGTATTTATCTTCTCTGTTGCCTTATTTAATAAAGATATCCAGAGTTAGCACCTTATCTGATGATGACTGGAGTCAGTTTCTCCACACCTGAAGAGTTTCTGGTGTGAATTTTTTTTTTTTGCTTCTCTATCTTCTTTGCTTTTGCTGGTTTGGGGGTTTTTTGAGGTGCCTTTGTTTTTGGTTTTCTGTGGAGAGCATTCAGTATAATATATCATTGCTGCTCTCTTTTATGTTTGTTTCTGACTTGCTGGGTTTTATTGAGCAGCTATCCTTAAAGACATAAACACTTTTAAGGTTTGTGCAAAAACCTCAGGTGTCTCAGAATTTAAAATTCAATAAATATTTCCATATATTATATATTTTTTTTGCGTGTGCAAAGATACAAAATCTTTTGTGGCAGATTGAGGATAACGAGATCTCATATAAGCATCTGTATGTAATATAGTAGCAAATTACTTTGATTTATTGCAGTCTAATTGTATAGAAAGGCAATGAATTGGTATGTCATATGCTCAAAGTAATACAATTTAACTACCACAATTACGCAGCTAAGTAGAATTAGAACTTGATTGCTAGTCTCTAATAACCTCTCATAGCAGAAAAATCTCTTATTTATCCTTTTTTTAGCAATAATGAAAGTTAAGATGCTGTCTTTACACTTCAGAGAGGGAAGACAGAAGAGGAAAAAATGAAAGGAAGGTGGAGATTTGAACGCAACAAATCTATTTTTATCCAGTACTGTTTACTCTCTCTGTTTACATGGACAAATAGAACCAAAACAAACAAAACCACAAAAACAAACCACAAAAACACCCCCAAAAACCAACCATAAGCCCTGAAAAAACCCAAACAAACCCCCAGAACAAAATCAAAAAATGGAAAAGTGGGGTTTTTTCACAATATTCTAGTTGAAGCCCAAGATGCAACCAAATCCCAACCTCATCCCTCGAAAAGTCTCAGCTGTAATCTGAGTGGATAATTCACTTTACCTGCCATTTAATGCAAGGTTGTACTTAACGGGTACCAACTGTTCCCCTAACTCAGGCTGAAGAAGCGTGTGGTGGTGTGAAAAATGTATTGTGCAAAGCCTGGTACCACTTTGCTTAAAACTACAGGTTATTGTTGCACTTTGCAGCAGAGGAAAAAAGGCAAGACAACGTGTTATACCACGGACAGACTTTTCCGAGGTTTATTGTCAAGTTTCAGTAGCAATCAAGCTTGTTCTTGATTGGCAAGTCCGTGTTTTATGTGCTGACTTTTAAAGGAAGTGAACCTCAGGAAAAGCATTAGGACTAGTGCAGGAGACTGATGGACAGGAGTCCATGAGGTCCTTTGCCTCACTAGGACATCAAATTCTTTGTGACTTCTGTGACTACACCTCCGAAGCTAATTTCTGATTTGTGGTGTGCTGCTGTGTTGAGGGAAAACAGGTTGTAATTATTCACAGCTACTTCACAAAATACTCATTTAACAGTTTTTGAAAGGTGTAGGGTCCCTGCTGATGTGTCACATGCATCCTACGGCATCAGTTTTTAGGCTGTGCTGTGATTTATGCAGTCCCTCTGCAGGCCTTGATGGTGCTGGGCATCATGCAATGGAATGCAGTGTCCTTGGTTACACATCTTATGTTGCAAAGCAATGTGTTTCACCCTCTCCCTCTGCGGTAGGATGGCAGAGAGGAAGGTTTTTTTTCTTGAAGCAGTGGAGCAGAGAGGCATCCATGCTATTACATGCCACAACCCACAAATGCAAGGGTCCAGCATCTTTCTCAATATCAGCAAAATGAACACAAGAGGTGCCTTTTGCCAACAGATTCCCACTGAACCAGTGGAGTAGGAAGGAAGCAATTAACTGACATGTACTGCCAGGAATAGCTGCTCTAGGCAGCACATTAAGCAGTACATTAATTGATGTATTAATTGATTTATAAACACCAGCTTCCTGATTAGCTTGATTATTGCTATTGCACTGGGATGAGGAGGACGGTGGGGGTCTCAGTAAGTCTTAGTGGCAGTGTAATTAAACATTTCTTTTGTTACATGCTGTGACATTCACTAAAACAGTGCAGGAATGATACATTTTTCTCTGCTTGAGTAATGAGCTGGATTTATTTCAGCAAATATTGCAATGCTCAGAGTTGCATAAGGGTTTTCAGAACTGTGACTTGCCTAAAAAAGAAGGTGTTTTAGTAAAAAAAAGATGTTTTAGTGAAAAGAACAATGAAAAGATGCAGGGGTCTGGAAGGCAGAGAAGGGCTAAGAACCAGATGTTTAACTGTAATAAAGTGTGTAACGAAAGTTGTTCTGAGCACTGTCACACCTGGACTTTAGAAAACACCTCCCTGATGAGGGGCTTTCCAGATCCCTTTTTTTAGATGAACTTTAAGCTTCAGCTGGTCACAAGCAACTAAATTATGGCTTTCTGCAGGTAGATTCTGCTTTTGCTTACAGGGCAGGTGCTGTGCTTCCATGCTCTGGGTATTTCCACTGACAATAGGCAAGGGAAAACCAAGAGAAACACGTATCCCTGAGCAAACCCTTCTCTGGTGCTGGGCTCAGGGACAACTGCAAGAGTGTAAATTGCACCCTTCCAAGGCCTCAGGAGAGAGTATGTGTGAGACAAGACAGCTATATATTTCTTCTCAACAGGAGTTGTACCTAAAAGTTTGGGCTGAATTCTGCTCTTTCTCTGCAGCATCCTTTGCTCACCTTCCCTCTGCAGCCTCTTCTTCCTATCTATCTCTGCAGCCTGCTCCTCTCCTCCCAGTGGATCAGCAGGAGCTGTGAGTCATTCCACATCTCATACTAAACTCAGAACAATATTTAATCCCTTGACATCCCCCTCAAGTTGTTAATGGACTCTGTTCCTTCTCCTTTTGCCCTCTCATCACAGCAGGGGCAGAGAAGCATCTCTGGGGTCTGTCAACACTTTGCTCTCAGACAGTTGATTGGGCATTGCCTCGGTGTCAGCAGCAGGCATTAGCACAGAATCCAGAGTGTAGGGAGCATTCTATTCCATCTTTGAAGAGATGCAGTGTTGCAGTTTAAAACACAGATGCTGCCCAGTGTGTAGATGGGGTGTCATGGAATCATTGGTAAGTGGGTGACTTGGGAAATCAGAAAAAAATGGTATATGTGCATCCCTCTGCCCCCCATACCATTTCAAACATCCCATTGATTGTTTTTGAGGTGAAAGGGTTCATCATTGCCTGAAACACAATGATAAAAAGAAGCTGCAGTGGAAACAGAATAATAATAGTCAGTAAAACGTCCTAATTCCAAGATTTTTCTTTGCTTATCTTTCATTTAGATGTCTTATGCTAATTTTCAGCAGTTCAAGATAAGGGTGGGCTTTGTGGAAATGAAGTTCCAGTGATCATGTTCTGTATTTTTAAGAGCCAGGTGTATTGCCTCTACCAGGGAGGTTTCATTCTCATAGATACTGGCATATTCTTCCCCATGTACAAATGCTTGAGGGCAGCTTAGTGTGCAGGGCATGAAACTGCTGCATCTGGACTTAATCTTTCCAAGTTTCCAGACTGTATTAATATCTGGGCAGCTTAGGAAGCTACCAAGTCTAATTGTATAGTGGGAAATGCTGCAGATATTTGTAATTGAGGTACAAAAACAGTGAAAATAATATCTTAGACTTAAGGAACAGAGTGAAAGGCAACTAGGAGCAAAAGTCCCATTCATTTCTGTGGATTTTGTGTTGCTGAAATCTCTTAGAAACTCTTGAAAATCCTTATCTAGCTTGGCCAAAAATATTGGAATAGGAAACATCAAATATGTTTCTATGCAGAATAACTCTCCAGAGTCTATCTTTCCACATTTATTGCAACTGACAATGAGTAGTTTTTTGTTGCTTGGGTTGTTGACACTGTCTGAATAATCTGGGGCAAGAGGCAGAGTAACTTCAGTAATGTTTATCTTTTATTTACTCTCATGGGATCTGTCCCCATAGGACTGCAAATGATGTAAGAGCCTGTTTTTTTTCTGTTGCAGCAACACCATTAGGAGTCTGCTGGTGGAAGAGGGGTTCTGGATACAGAGGGAATGGAAAGCAAGGTTCACAGGCTAATGCCAGGGTTCAGCTTGAAATGGAAGCACAGGGATGATTCTGTGCTCTGTTTGCCGTTTTGGTCACCTTCAAACTGGGCTATTTTTCCTCCGTGCTTCATATTTCTGTTTTCACATTAGTAAGAAAGCAATAGCTCGAGAGCAATACAATCATCTGGGCCCTCAGCAGATGCACCATGACCCCCTTATATTAAAAATGAATAAAGTGCAGGACAAGCTCTGTGTGGCTCAATACCTTACAGGAGGCATCTTGTCTCTAGACAGTTAAATTCTGTCTCTGTTATTGTTGAGATAGTTCTTCTGGCTCATCCTTTTTTACAAGAGTCCTCCCCTGTAACAAATGGTAACTGTCCTCCAACTGCTCACAACGATTGCTGTTGAAAACAAGTTTATCCTTTAAAAATGCCCAGAAGATAACACTAAGTTTAATCCTCTCATATTGTACTGCTTAATTGTTTTTGTCCTAAATGGTCCAAAGGTACTGAATTCTGGCTTTTCAATGCAACTATAAAGGTTTATGTTGAATTAATGCTAATCTGTTAGTACATTGTTTGACTGATGGTGTCACCTTAGGGCAGCAGCTTTCCTGACTGTAGACATGCATGCCGAATCTGACCTGCATCTAGGGACAGGTGTGTGGATTAGCTGTTATTGTATGGATTTCACATGGCTATATAAGTACTGCTGAGCAATGTTCATCTACGTCTCTCTTAAATTGAATGATTCATGTATCCAGTCTGTATTCCTGTATTTGTGACATTAGGACTAACAGGCCTGAAGTGGTGCCCTTTAATATGTTGGTTGCTTGTCTATTGCTGCTACTCTGAACTTGCCATACAGGGAGCCAGGTCTATTCAATCCAGAGAACTGCTGGAATAACTCAGGGCCTTTTGAATTTGATGCTACAGTAATCACAAAATCGGCTTTAACCTGCTTAGCAAATGATCCTTGAGGCAACATGTGGATTGTGACTGTTCCTTACCTTCAGTGGAGTGAGAATGAGCAGATTAAAGATCATCAGGGATTTAGGGATGATGGAAATGGGGTGTCTCAGATGGTCCTGGCATAGTGTAATACATTTCTTCTGTGCTACTGGGAATTAGCACTAATGGCATTCATTGGCATCCAGTCTGTAAGCGTCCACTTGAGCCACAGAACAGTGACTGTGATTCTGGGGCACCAAAGGTGGGGGCAGAGTTTGTTGTTGGGGTCCAGTTTCCACCAAGAGCTGTGTTGCTGGTAGTGCTCCTCATCGGTTTGCAGGCATTCTGGAATTCTGGCATTCTTTCCTGGTGTGTGGTAGAGCAGTTTCTTACCCAAGCTGTCCCTAGTAAGCAGCAATGCTGTTGTTATTTCAGAAGGATAAAATATAACTGCGATTCTTCAGCCCACCAGACACATTAATATGTTTTCTGATTATTAATTCAGTTTGCTGTAATACCAGCAGTCTCCTCTTGTGACAGTAGTCAGAGGCAAAGGCTCTGAGTGTAATTACAATTGAAATTGTAAGTGAGCTCCTCTAGACTAAATGGGCATTAGATCAGGTACTCTTTGAGAGGTAAACAGGAAGGACTGAAGGGCCTGATTGATGTCTTATCTGGTTTTGTCTCATTTTGCTTTCTCTAAATCATTGCCATTGTTACACTCAGATTTTTCCGGTCATGGAAAGATTTTAAAGCAGGAACGTTCTTGAGGGTTCATTGGTATGATGAAAAGTGCAGAAGCATATGCTGGCAAGTTAAATTTTCATTCTCTTGGCTAGCGATGCAGTGTTGGAGATTGTAAAAATGTCAGTTTAGGACATATAGTTCCAAATAATTACTCCTCTGTAAGTCTGGATAAAGCAATATAATGAAATTACGGCTAATACAGTGAATTATGGTTTAGATTAATGTTCACAGGCAATGTCTGTTGGGGGTTTTTTCTGATTTTTTTCCTTGACTGTTTGTGTTTTCTTGTTTCCCCTGTATGCAAGGCATTTTGATTTCAGGTTTAATAATCTCTAATAGCTTCCTTTTTAAGGTCTGCTAAACTAACAGTATGCAGTAACTACCATTGATCTTAGCTTGATTTATGGTTTATAGATGACCGAGCAAAGACTTGAAAAACTACTTTGCTCTAAAGAATAGCTATAAACCCCACTTTCCCATCAGAATGGATTCTTTTAGTCTGAAGATTCTGGTAGAAAAAACCTTGGTATCATGCTCACAGATAATAAATTATCTGCAACCTTTCCCAGCCTGCAATCAATATGTTATTCGCTATTTATTTCCCAATTTTAATCAAATCCAGAGACAGAAAACTCAGAAAAGTCAACCCAGGACAAAACTGATGATAACAATGACATTTATTGACATTTCTGAGGCACAAGGAGATTTAAATGAAGTTAAAATACCTTTCAGCAAATGACAAGGGGTCTAATGAAAACCCAGTGAACACAATAAAATATGCACTGTCAGCTTCATGTGGGTCAAAGATGGAATTTACATAAAAGTGAGATAACTTTGCCTTTGTGGCAATTTATCCTGCTGCTAGACAGCTCCTTGGTTGTTGCAAAGCACAGCAACAACATCGTGCTGCCCAGCCCACACGGCTTTACTTCTGATTATGCAAAAGGGAAGGAAACTGCAAGGAAGGGTTGAGCGGCAGAGACAACCCAGCAGCTGAAACTCAAAGATCTTTAGGTACTCTTTTAATCATTTATGACAAATATATTTAACTGGATTTCTGTTTGCTAACAGATCCCTTTATTTACATCTCTGATTGTGGTGGACATGTGCATTTTAACGTCCTTCATTCCTTTGCATTCGTGGTATAGTTTGTAATGTTCCACCAAGTCTTCTGCATGTACAGCTGTTACCAACGCCACTTTTAACCAAGGAGTCTTTTTTGTCCCAGTCTCATCAGGGACATTGCTTTTGACATTACTCTGCTCAGTATAGAACCTTCAAAATATCTGAAATGTTCCTTCCTATGTTCCTGTGTCTGTTTTAGTGCCACAGTTTTGGAAGCATGGCTTGCAAGCATCTGTAATCTAAGCCATTTGTTGGATTGCTGTTTCAATTAATTTATTCGACAAATGTTATGCTGCTGTTAAAAAAAACAACTGGTGGTTGAAGACAGCATCAGGCAGTATGAGGAGATAATGGTGAATATTTTTTACTTGCATATGTGAAAGCAGATAAAGTAACAGTCAACTCATGGAGTTGCTGGGCTGATGAGATGGAAGAGAATATGTGGGAGAGTAAGTTTGCAGCACTTTCAGAGGTGAGAGAGACCATTTTCAGAGAGCAGGCTTGTGAACAAGATAGACACTGGATATTTGCACAACTTAGGCTTCAGTTTAGAGACTCTTCAGAGCAGGTGCTGTTATTTGTTCTCCTGGTGCCTAAAGGTCTTAATTCTGGAACACCACCAGTAATTTAGCAGTGTGCAGGAGTGGAGAGATCTTCTTGATTACATCTCATATGAGGCCTTGCCAGACAACCATGGGAGATTCTTGAGGGAGGCAGCAGGAGAGTCCAAAACTCCAAGAAGCAGGTAGTGCTGAATTTGCAAAGATATTCAAATACCTCCAGACTGTACATCATAAGGCTCTGCCAAAAACTGCATTGCTATTGAAGTATGGCACAATAGCAACGTTTCTGTTACAATCCATCCAAACTGCTCTGAAACAGAACTGTAAGTCCAAGGAGAAGTTATTAAAAAAAATTTTGGGAGAAGCTTCAATTTTCACAATCATTTCATGGATGATCAGAGAGATTCAGGTTTTATTTAGAAGTGCAGTGATGTTTAGAGACGAGGCACTACAACTGCAGACCTGGATTTCATGCTGCTACCTATCGTACAACAACTAAAATAAAAACAGGTCCTTGTCTGATCTTTAAATTCAAAACTACACAGAGAAATGGAAAAAATACTATGATATTATATTGGTAGCTGATGCAAAAAGATATTCAGTAGACTTTTTGAATATTGGATCAGGCTCTTGGTAAATACATACAGCCACTCTGTCTTGTTTATCAGTCTTTGTAGCTGGTATACTGAGTCTTATTCTGTTAGTATGTTTTGAATGAATATGTAAAATGAAATATGTATAATTACGCCTTTGTACGCAGAGCAGAAAAAATATACAATCAAGCAAAATTGTCACTTTGCATTTTTTTTCTAGACGGGCATAAAATGGACGATATAGTCATTTCAAAGGTATGGTTTTGATATTCTTCCATGCAGAGAAATGAAATGAGCTGATGTAATTTAAATGACAGCTTCTGGAGGGGTACCTCCATTTACTTAATTCTCCCTTTTTTACTCTTTCCTATTGTATAGCTGATGACTTGCTTTTAAAGCTGTTACTTTGTATGAATTGTGTAAATACTTATAGTGTTCTGTGCATCTGTTGATATATTTTTACAGTTAGGCAGCTGAGAGTGTTAGCTTGTCTTTTATTGTAGGTCAGGCTTTTACATTTGTCTTTGCTACTTCATGCTCTCCTGCAATCTCTTTCTGTCCTGATAAGGAGGAAATCTCAATCAAATAAAATTTAGATTGATTTTTTATTTATACTTCTCATCCTACATCATACATTTTGTCAAGAGGGGAGCTGTAGTGAAGCTGCTGCTGTACCTACTAAAGTCATTACACCATAGATCCGTTGTGCTGTTTTACGAGCCCATAATCTGCTTCCGTATGAGGCAACCAGATTAGTGCCTCATAAAAATGGCAGAAGCACCACTATTACTGTTCTACAAGCTTTTATGCTTTGCTGAATTTTATCATTATTATTGTTATTTTACTGTTAGTGTGGCCTAGTGAGGCTGTGGTTGCAAGAGAGAATTCTTTGTCTAAAAAAACTCCAACCCAGTAGCTTGAGAGAAGTGTCACCCCCTTTGACAGAAGCAGGAGTTTTATTCATAGCTTTGGGATAGCAGAAATGCCCAAGCTGCAAGGCACGTCCATGATGGTGTTCATTGGGAGAGGTGATCTGTGAGGCCAAATAAATTTGCAAGTTTGATTCTTGAAGTAGTTGGCATCAAAATTGTTGAAGTGATGAAAGGGAGATAATGTATCTCCTCATTTAGTTATTCAAATATCTATGGCAGTATTTGAATACTAAACTTCTATATCTCTTACAGAGCCTCTTTCTTGTTCCCTTTGACACACAAATTTATTGGCACATACCAGCACTTTTAAAACTCCAGCTTGTTCTTCAATATCTCTGTTTGTAGACAACAACAGGCTGAACTTGTGACAAAAGGGGGGTATTATCATTCTAGCTGGGGACAAGCAAGCAGAATTATACCCATTTGTTCTGTGGGAATTCTCTAAGAAACTGATGTATTTTTATCTGTTTATTTGCATATGTATTTTATTGCTGTGAGAGAGTCATGAACAGTCTTTGTTTTCCTCCAAGTGTGCCCTCAATTTTAGAAAAGCACAATAATCATGAGGAGAGTGGTCCAGAAGTTTTAATGAGAATTCCTGCAGATGCAGAATGATAGAAATTATGTCCCGTGTGCCAGGGCAGGAAGAGAAATCCTTGGAATGAGAGGGCAGGCAATTTATCTGTCCCTGCAGCTTTCAAGGCAGAAAGGACATCTTACAGGGCCAGAGAACTGTAGGTTCTGGTGGGCAGCCAGGCAGGGGCAGAGCTGAAACAGAAGTATCTTGGGGGTGGTGATGCTCATGTCCTTTGCTCTGGGCACTTGGCCTTTGCCAGCATGCAGAGCTGGGGGCTGACCCCTGCAAAGGCTTTTAGATGCAAGGACCTGGGATAGCCCCAGTAAATCCTTATTGCCACCTGGCTGAGTCAAAACCAAAGAAATTTCTTTCTTTGTAGCTGTTTGCTAACTGACTGCAACCTTTTAGTTATCCTCTGGTGCTGCTGTTTCTGAATACCTCACGTTTTAAAGTTCATTTCTCTTCTGTTCGATCTGGTGCTGTATATTGAGTATAAATTATAATTGCAAACACAAATAAGGATATTTGTCTTGACATCACTTTAAGTGTATTTCAGCAGAGTGACTCCAGGGCGCCCACTCAGCAAAAAACATCCTTTCAGGTAGGATCATTTGCTTTTGCTTAGCCTGTCAGACAGAAGACTATTTCAGCTTTTGTCTCAATAACTCAGGGCTCTCTTAGTTTAAATTTATTAGAAGCTAGGGAAGGTGCCCTGCTGCAGTATAACCTTGGATGTCTTACAGGTTTTTTAGCTGCAGAATAAGGGCAATGCCCTGAGTAGATACAAATTTAACTAGACATGAGAAATTGCAAAATCCTTTTTTTATCACCAGTTTTCAAGTCCCTTGATTCGACCATCAGAATAAATTTTCTATGATCTCATAACTTCAAAAGCTCTCCTCGCTCCCTTCTTCCCCCATCTGTTTAACCAATAACCTATTCTCACAAACACTGAAAATCACATTATGGGCAAAGTTGTCTTGATGGGTCTGGAATGTATTGTGGATCCATGCTGAATTAAGTTATACTTGTGCTGAGACCAGGCAGGATAGGGTAAAAGTGGATACTCTTTTTTTTCTTAAAGGTAAACTTTTTAAAACCAAGAGTTTTTTTAACAAAGATAATAATAATGGATTTGGGGCCAACTAAGAAAAATTGAGATGATTTTTACAGCTGAAATTAAGCTTTTTGTTATTCAAAAGGATTATAACTCATCAGGCAATCTGGAAGAAAGAGTTTTCCCACCATTTCCTAGTACTACTGACAGGCCAGAATCGTGATCTTGGTGACTTTTTTTGTTCCCCTAAAAAATTCAAGGTGATGTTGCCAATAATCTCTCTCTTAGTGAATACACAGAGTATCCAAGATCTGAATCCACTTGAAGGAAATGAGGTCAGTGTGGTGTTGTCAGAGGGGGCAGTTATCATGAAGGACACCAAGATCCCTGTTTTAGAAATTGAAGCAGTCAGTGAAATTCTTTTTTTTTGAAAGATGTTAGACCAAAGTTGCATTTAAAGAATGGATTTTTTGGGGGAAAAACAGTTGTGTCAAACCAGCCTACTTCACTTCTAGAGGATGTCAGGGAAGAAGCACGGAATCCCAGAAGACTTTGGGAAATCTTCTGACCCTGTGTCTCCTGATATCCTCAAAAGCAAAGAAAGCACAGTCTGCAGAGATCTGTGACAGCGCGTGTGTGTGTATGTGCAAAATTGCTTGAAACTTCTACACAGAAGGGAATTATCAGTTTTCTTATCAAAAGAGTGGTGTTGGAGCTGCCCTGTGCTGCTGGTTGTTCATTAATGATCCCCACCCTCAGGGAGTTGGCGAGTTGAGAAGGAGGAAGCTGCACGCACTGGACAGCAAGAGCAGAATTCGAAATGATCTTTACAACCTGGGGAAGATGAGCTGAAGTGGAAGAGGGGGAAGTGCAGGTTACTTCACGTAGGCAAGCTGAGTCAACTGCATAAATAAAGAATGAGGAGCAGCTGGCTGGGAAGCTGTTATACAGGAAAGGGTCAAGGGTTGTGCTGAACCAGGAGCAAATAAGTCTGAGTCATGAGTTAAAAATGTCACACTGCTGTGGTGAATCCAAATACCATACTGGGAGGCAGCAGGGCACTTGAGGTACTATTTCCATTCTGCTCAACTTTGATAAAGATCCCAGGGCCTCAAGGCTAAAGGGTTATACTGAATTTGGGGCACTCGCTTAAAAAAAGATCTGGATCAGATGGAGATATTTTAACAGGAAGTTCCAAGAATGATTCGATTTCTAGAAACTGTCATCTGAGATCAGAGACCCAACTGAAATTACATAGCAAAAATACAAAAAAAAAAAAAAAAAAAAAGGAAGATGGAGGGAGAACATAATGTTTCTTAAAACTACAAAAATTTCTGGAATTAAGGAAAAATGGATCTCTTCTCCCTGCTTATGGGCTAAAGCTCCCAGTCTGTAGTGGGCTACAGCCATATCAGAGTAAGCACAATTTATTGGAAGATGCAGACATATAAGGAGGACTCTGAGAAGGGGAAGTGTTCAGGAGTTTATTTATTGACTGTGTAAATGAGGATTAGGAGTTGTTTGGATTATCAGGTAAAGGTAGCATAATGCCACTGTAAGAAGGTGGGATGGTTAATCTTCATCTTTCCCAGGTATATAAACGTTCTAGATATAGCTCTGCTGATGTGTAGAATATGGCTACTGGCAATGTAGAATGTGATAGGAAGGAAAATGTGACAAGGAAAAACCAGTTAAGATAAATTAACCTGGAAAACTAGAAAAATAAGGGGCAAATTATTTATAGAGGAAGGAGAAACTCAGCTAAGGAAGGAATATTCCTATATTGCAAACATGAAAAGTTTATGTGGAGACTTGCTTTGAACTTCTCCCTGTTTTAAAAGACAAGGAATTAAAGTGCTGCTTTTGAAGTTTTAGGAGCTTGAAGTCACTCAGGAGAGATTGGACCAGTCTCTGGCAACTTTTACTTTACTTCCTAATGAAAAAAGTAGTCAGTGTACAATAGTATGTATGCTGACACTTAGTGCAATTTCACTTTCATTCTGCTTTGTAGATGTCCCCTGTGGAGAAGGCCAGTCCTGGTAGGCAACAGTGGAGGACCAGGCAAAAGTCATCTTTAGTTTATATCCCACTCAAAAATCATGATCTGTGTCTTGGCTTGTACTAGAGAAAATACTGAAGTCAGGAGGTGAAAACAAAACCTCAGGTAACACTGTCAAAGCAAAACAGAAAAATACGAGGGATAAAAAACCCAACAACTCAAAAAAAAAGCAAAACCATATCTGACTGATGCAACAAAACATTTCTGACTCTTTGGTTGGCTGGAGAGAAGAGAGGTTAAAAAGAGAGGTTAGGAGGGGAGATGGAAGAAGGAACTAGGAACACACTTTCTGTATCCATCATGAACTTTGGCTGGGATGGTAAGAGAACTTGGACTGTGACTGCAGCAAGGAGCCCTCTCTCTTTTTCTTGTGACACTTCTTCATTACCATCTTTCTTTTGTAAGGGGAAGGGACTCTCCTTACTATTCAGTTATTGATTTTCCAAGTACTAATGTGGCAATATGCCACTGTTCGCTGTCCCATACTGCTATCTCCATGGCTCAGAAATTTAAAAAAGAATCACTGGCAAGCCAGGTAAGGATGGGTAAAAACATCAAAATAAAACACATGGAGACATCAGCCTGGTTTTTTTTATGGAAACCAGGTCTGACCCAATCAGAATCCTCCGCCCTTTTAATTCAGCCCTATAACCATGTAGGTTTTGGGATGGGTTGTTTCTTTAGCTAGATTTTTAAAAGTGTTATTTTAAAGTGCCTGAACACTGCACACATCCATAAAGATTACATTCTTGGTGAGATCAGGAAAGCTGTATTCTCCTAAAATAATGGCTGAATTCTAAGCAAGTAAGAGAAAGGAAAAGGGGAAAAAGAAAAGAGAACTTGTCACTTTCTTGAGATGAAGAGGCCATTTGTGACAGAAACATAGAATGGTTTGGGTTGGAAGGGACTATAAATATCATCTATTTCCAAACCCTCCTGCCATGGGCAGGGACAACTTTCACTAGACTAGTTGTCTCAGAGCCTTCATCCAGCCTGGCCTTGAACACTTTCAGGGATGGGGCATCCACTACTTCTCCGGGTAACCTCTTCCAGTGCTTCACCACACTCACAGTAAAGAATTTTTTTCTAATTTTTTAATCTAAACATGCCTGCTGATGGAAAAAATCCCTCCCTATATTTCTTGCAGGCCCCCTTAAGGTACTGGAGGGCCACAATGAGTTCTTCCCTCTAGAGACATCAAGCTGTTGCCCACAACGATTCACCACGCCCATTCAGCGAATTCCTTCTCCACTGGGTGGTCCATCCATCAGATCCATGCCTCCACAGTTTATAGACAAAAATGGCATATAGGACACGGTCAAATGCTTTGCACAAGTCCAGGTAAATGACATCTCTTGTTCTTCATTTATCCACCAATGATTTTAGGCCACTAAGTTTGGGAGCTATGACATGCTCTTAGTGAAGCCATGTTGCCCGTTACCAATCACTTCCCTATTTTCCACGTGCCTTAGCACAGCTTCCAGAGTGGTATCAGTCTATCATTAATCTTCTCACACTGAGGAAAGGTTACATGAAAAGTGGTAGCTCTTCAGTTCTTTCATTATGTCTTTAGCCATGTGTCTTCAGAGAAACTTCAGTGTTTTCTTGACCCAAACATAGCAGTGAGATAACCTCACTTCTTACTAGCTCTGACAGAGGTACCTTGTCTCCACAGACCCCACAGTTGCCTCTTCTTTTAGCATTGTACATCACAGAGTCCTTGCATGAACATCTCAAGGATATGCAGCAGCTGGCTTTCAACTGTGTCCTTTAAGGCTTTTCAGTCTTTCATATCGCTCCCCCTTTGGAAATGATGTATTATCCAATTCCTCGCATTAAGAATTTACCGTTCCTTGGGATGCCATGCTGGCATCCATCCCCTGTGATGCTTAAAAAGACAGCGGTATTTCATGGCTTTAGTCACTGTAAGAGTAACCTAGTTTCACACAATTTTAAATTGGAGTGAGCTTTAAAAATTATTTGAACTCACCCCCTGACCTGAATATTCATATTCTTGTCACATTAATCCGTTTTGATATAATGATGTCGTAACAGATTTGGAAAAGGCTCAGGCAAGTGGCTCTTCAGCTTAAGTAAGTCTGGAGAATTCTTTCTTCATAAAGAAAGAAAAAAGAAAGAAGACCTAAAGCACATTAAGCATCTCAGTGAAGGGATTGGGCAACGCAGCTCCGCGTGCTTAAAACAAAAGATTTAGCATTGAAAATGTACTGGACACAATGGAGAAGATGAGCTTTGGAAACTCTCTATACCACCCACTGAAGAGAAGAAAAGGGTATTCAGGTCTCTATTATTTAGTGATAAAAGCCAGATTATTTATCCAGTCTTTCTACCAAAAATCGTAAGAAATAAAATGTGTCAGGGAGGTGCAGTAAAATAATGGAGTGCAAATAAATGATAAATATAGTAACCTAATCTTGGCTTTTATTGGGTTTTTTTAACCAATATCCTGCCATTTAATTATGCAGTGTCAATGTTCTTCACTGCCATACCAGTAATTTTGTTTTCTTATGGGGTATTGTACTTTTTGCAACTTATTGTAGAGTGCATTCTGCCATCCATGTCACTACTGTATAACTCACATTCTGCCCTCCCAGTTACAGCAGGAATACAAAGGGAGTGAGAGACTAATCAGAGTGAGCACAAAAGGAGACAGAATGTGTCCCTGAATGCTTAAACTCATCAAGAGAAGGCCTGCTGCCTTTTCTATTTTGAATGCACAGTTGGTGCCCAATATCAAATACTTTTCTTTCAGTAGTGAGGTCTGTGGTTGCCTGCACAGAAAGCGTTATGATCCAGGCACTAATTCCTATTCCATTCTACTAAAAGTTGTCAGTGCTTGCATGCACCCATTGAAGTAGTTTAATCCTACTGCCTTTCTGACACCTGAATAAGACCAGACTCCCTGCGTGGCTTAAGGGGCTGAGCAGATGTTTCCAGGAGGCAGAAATGAAAACAGGAATATTCAGGTCAATGGCATTGCAGAGACGGTAGTCAGGGCCACGAAAGACATGACGTGTAGCAGCAAGTTAGAGTAAAAGGCCTCTGGCAGGCCTACCAAATATATATATGTATATATATAAAGATGTGAACAAAGGTGTTTGCATATGTTACATATAACTCTACATATATTTGCACATGCAAAAGGAGGAGCATGCTTTCTCTTGAACACAGCTATGAAAACACCAACGTGCCACAAAAAGATTGTATCACCAGAGACCAGGAAAAAGGATATATGCAATGGATCTCTTAGGCATTTGCAGTGCTCTGAAGTTTAGCAGGATCAAACATAGGGAAGCCAGAAAAAGCCCAATAAAGGAGGAAGTGAAGGTAGAGATAATACAAATGATTGTTTTTTTCAAGCAAAAAAGGATTGGAAGCACTTTTCAAAAGGTGGTATTCACTTCATGACCAAAAGGTGTAGGGATAGATTTTGAGAATAACTTTTCATTTAAAGACCTGGCAATAAAGGAAAAGAATATTAGAGCCATTAGTTATGTACTGCATCTTAATATCAGAGGTAAAATTTCAGCTATCATAAAGCCATAACATCAGAAAATGAAGATCATGGCAACAAAGACAAATCTACAGATCTAGGTAACTAAAATCAAACAGGCTCTACCAAGACATGCTTCACAAACAGCAGTCACGATTCAGCCTGAGGTCCCAGTTTTAAGAATAATTCTCATAAACCACTCATACACAGAAAATGTAAAATTGAAGAAGGCTGTAGTCCCATTTAGAAATTCAATTTTTCCAGTTTCAAATGTCTCCCACCTGCATTGTACTTTCACAGGGGTAAAGGAGCAGTTGTAATATCGGTGTACTTGATATGTGCCGCCTTCTTTCTTGTCTTCTGGTGTTATGTGCCAAGGACAACTCATCTTTCTTTGTGAGATAGCTGTGTTCCCGTGTACAGAGATGTCATTTTTATGCTTCATGTTAAAAATCAGCATTTTCCAGGAATAGCTCAAAAGCCCGTCCTGATGTTTCTGGGAATAAAGGTTTTATTTTTTTCATCCTGATTAGATATCTTCTTGCATCCTTCCCTTAGCTCCTATGGGCTTTCACACAAATACCTGAGTAGAAGTGGGGTCTTCATGCCTTCCTCAGGCTCTTTTCAACCTCCAGAGCAATATGTCAACCACAGTCAACACATCTGGAGTGATTTAGTGGCATCGTCTCTTCTGTTCCCCCCTCCGATAACCTGAGCCCCTCAAGAAGGTTTCTTCTACTCTGTACATTTGGCCTTCCTGTGGGATCACTCTGATGTGACAGACTGCTGAGGAACATTCCCTGAAACGCTTTCTCTTCAAAGAATTTCTCAGAAAATACTTTAGGACTTCTTTCCTTTCCAAGGAAGTCTAAAAATTTGTGTTTTCGCTAACGGGGAGGGGAATAACTCCCTTATTTTCTGGCAGACTCACCAAGAGCCAGAGGACCTGTACTGCCCACAGGCTGCTTATGAAAAGAAAATTTGCTGGCCTGAGATGGAACAATGGTAAGGGACAAAAACAGTGTCAAGTTCTTAAGTGTTGGATAGTAGTACTGCCAATTATTATGGGCTAAAATCAGCTAGAGCCATTATCTCACCACTTTTTGGGGTGTACTACCCTTATTATGACAGGCACCCGTGTCCATCATCCTCTTCTCTTTCAAATGGATGGCAGTGAAAAATCAGGAAAACTGTGACATTCCCTACATCTCTAAATCATGCTGTACAAGCACTGTGTTCTCCACAGTGGGGTCACGAATGACTACCTGCAGAATATATTGCTTTTTTCCTGTTTGTTGTGGAGTGCTTACACCACTTCCTCCTCTAATGCTTGCCTTCCATGAAGTACCTACATTTATTAAGAAATGTATTAGCAGATTGTAGGTGCTCAAACAGCACTCTTCTCTTCCAAACTGTTAATATCATTTGTTTATATGGCAATTAATGGCAATATTCTAGCCACCACACTGCAAAAAAATGGGCAACTCAGTACCAGACATACTGTTAAGATCTTGTAGGGTGTCTGTGATTTGAGCAGACTCTTGGTAGATTTTCATAAATGCCCTTGGATCTGGATGATGAAAACTAGCTAGCAAATTTTCTAATTTTAATGTACTTTTAACCTCTGCTGCTAATAGTCACCTCAGCTTACAGAGATGATTCACTGCACTGGTACATAGCAATCAGAAACATTAACTTTGCTAATATCAGTCTGACTCAAGATACATTAAAATACCCTTTCAGAAAGCTAAAAATATATTTAATTTGATCTGTGCATGTTCTCAAATCTTTGAATCTTTGTGGTACTACTCAGATATTTCTTTTATGGGCCCAAAAAGGAGAGAAACAAAAAATAAAATTGGCCCTTGATATCGCAATTACAGAAATGTGGAGAGCTTGGGCAAGAAGAAAGATCCCCATTTGCATCTTCTGAAAATGCCTTATGTTTCTAAGGATGTAAAGGTGGTGTTACACACCACTTTTGACCAGCCAGCACAGAGATTCAGTGAGATGTTCCCACTTGAGACAGGTGCTTACATAACTGAATAAAATTAACAGCTTTCCTGTCTATGTAGCCATAGGGTGAAAAAAAAATCTCTTTAGGATATTGGTCCTATCTCAGACTGCACTGCTCTTCAGGATTCTATTTCCCTCTGACTTTGTACAGAAAAATGGAAGTACTGGCCTTGCATAGGGTGCATGCAGTGGCACCGAGGCGACACACTGAGGGTCTTTGCTAGCTCATGATCAAAGGAATGAAAGGAGCAATTCACACACAAATGCTGTAATAATGGCATGAGGCTCCAGTGGTTTGCTGCTGAAGGGAAAGGAAACAAATGAAAATATTTCTTAACTGGTAAATGTGAACTTGGATGAACTTAAAACATAAATGATGTTTCAGGCCTTTTTTTTTCTTTTTTTTTTTAAATCCTTTTGAAAGGAAAGCATGTACCAGTTATAATCCTTTAAGGTAGTAAAATTCTTTAAAATAAATTGTCAGGAGAGATCAAAGAACGAGTCAGGGATATAGGAAAGGCTATGTCATTGCCAATAAATAATGAGTGTTTCGTTAGCATGTTGCCAAAGGCAGCCAGGATCTTTTACATAAAGCACTGGAAGCCTTGATGTACATGTTAGGTAAACATGCTTGAAGAAAAGAGGAGGGAGAAGTAAAACCAAGGTAATTGTTAGCATCTTCTTTTGGTTATAGGTTATTTTTTCATAATCTGTTATTTGATCAGCTGGTGGGAACTGGTCAGACCTTATAGGAGATATTAATATGGATGGAAGAAATGCCACAGATAGGGAAGGAAGGAGCAGAGAGCAGTGGCAGCACAAAGATGACTCATCCATAAACAAGACACTGGTAGCAGGGAGAACTGTGTGGCTCCACAGCTCAAATTTAAAAAAATCAGGAGCAATCTCACCACAGACCTTTCATTTTTCTTGCAGCTCAGAGTTTTCTGGAGTTTTACAGTAGTTTTTCTTCATCCTGTTACTTTCAGGTACCCATTTTTGGCAGGCCAGCTGCTTCTATGTGTGGTACATCTGACAATGCACAGTTCTTGTAGTTGTCCTGTGTAACAATGAGCGACCTGGCCTCTGCCTCTTCCACAACTAAGACATGGTTTGAAACACAAGATTTTCATGCACCACTCCCACCCCATCCTCTGCCCTGCAAAAGGACTACTCCTGTGGCAGCCCTGGAAGAATCTTTGGCTGAGAACAGACAGAATCACAGAACTAATTTAGTTGGAAAAGACCTTTGAGATCATCAAGTCCATTGCAACCTTGCAAATTTTTCTCTTCCCCTATCACACATCAACTTGTGTCTGCGGTATTTGCCAGGCACCCTGATGAGACTCTTTAAAGGCTGCTGGTGAGCTACAGCATCACCACTGTGCTTTTGTGCACAGCCAAGAGTCGGTAGAAATCCCTCTTAGTGCTGTCCCTGAAAAGAGAAGCGTAATGTCACCATGGGATGCCCTTCTGACTACCAAGATATGGCTGCTGATATTAAGCCCAGCTTAAGCAGGGTGGTATGAGGGGTTTATACCACTAGCCATTAGGTGCAGAAAGATAAACATGATTTAAATGACTGAATGCTCTGCTGAATACAGCTGTGCACCAGAACCTAGGTACATCTAAAGCTTGGCCTTTAATATTTCTGTATGCTTACATACCACAGGGGTAGACTCATCCTGGGGTGGGTACCAGCAGAGTTTCTGTAGTTGCTGTGTTTCAGGAGTGTGGTGGGTCACTGCAGAACAGAACAAGTCAGAAATTGTGATCTGTGTATTTGTGGCAGGCTGTAGGGCTGCCAGTCTGCTGGGTGGGTGGGTGGGGGGGTGAAGAGCCTGGCAAATATAAATCGTGTTGTGGGAGTGAATGTTCTCTTCTGATGACAGACCCATCTAAATGGGGACTTTAATTAGCTAAAAATATTAGTTCTTTTAGCACAATAAGAAAGTATATGAGCTGGTGGAAAAGGGAAGAGGAGGATTAATGGAACATATTCCTATGAGTCAGTGGCAATATCCAGCTAGGTATAGAGAATTGGTTTGGGTTCAGTTTTTTCTGTTCCTCGATGAGATATCAGAAAGCCCTTCCTCATCTGATCTTGGGAAAAGCAGACCTTCCCAGGGTGAGAAAACGCATTATATATATATACACAAAGTTAGAAAAAATAGAAAAATGAATGAAGACATCAATACAGTTATATTTGGCTAAATAATGATATTCCAGAATATATATTTTGCTTAGAGTCTCATAATTTAGTGCTGATATTCCAGGCAAGCAAGAGTATAGGATCCTGTTCTGTCTCAGTGCTGCTTCCATCTATTTCTGAAAGTGTTACCCAGTTCAGCCAAGACTTAGATGGATTAGAGGATCTCAAAGATGAAAGTCCTACTTTGTGAGAACTCATTCAGGAGAAAAACTGGAGTCGTTGCTTCTGTGGAGGAAAAGTCAGCACTGGGTCAATAGTTGATTGGCCTGATGGCCTCTTCTCAAAGTAAATCCGGGGCTTAGGAGAAGTGCTAAGGCTGACTTTGCAGAGTAGAAAATAATAAGGCCCTGTTGACACAGGGAATAGGGGTTTAGATCCTACACAGAATTAGGAGTATGCTGGTAGCAGAGGGATATTGAAACCTGTCACCAGAAAGATCATCTCATCATGGAGTTGGTTGTGTCTGCCCTTTCTTTTCAGCCCAGATGGTAAAGCCAGCTCCCACATGGAGATAAAATTATATTTCTGTTTCTTTTTTAATTTTTTTTTTTTTAATAGAGTTAGCCCTACTTTACTATGGATTCTGTCGTGGTGAATTGAGGTCTGTACTCCAGAACAATTCCTTAAATTCCCTATGGAGCTCTTTCCATCTCCAGTGTTTGTGCACCACACTGTGGTAGTGTCATACAAACAATATGACATTGAGCCTGTGAAGGAGTCTCAGTAGGAGATGATTAATTTATAAGCATGATTTTTTTTTTTATTAAACTTCTCTAGCCAGCAAAGATGAGTTCCCCTTTAATATCCCCTCTTAATTCTCTATGATAATTTTCTGATATTGGACTGGACTTTACTGATATTAGCTCTTTCTTAAGTGGACAGAGGGATTTTTTGGTGCATCTCATTCATCTCTTGAGTGTCTGGAGTCAGAGAAGGTGAAAATTTTGAAGGCAGGTGAGTGCAGGGTGGTGGCAGGTCCTGTTTTCTCTCACCTGCTCCGCTCCATGAGCTGCTCACGTGTCTCTGCAGTTGCTGCTGAGCCCTGGCCCAAGGTAGGACCTGCTCTGCCAGAGCCTTGCAGTGACAGCTTGATGAGATGCTTCTTCAGCTTTTATGTGCAGAGAAAAACAGGGAGAGGAGATTTGAAAAGCAAACAAAGCCACCAAACCCAGGGCTGGACGCACCTGTGTACAAAACAGGATGGCAGGAATTGCCATGCCCTATTAGACCACTGGTCCGTCGTGCTCCGTGTCCAGCCTCAAATCCCAGCCAACGCCAGATGCTCCAAAGTGCAAAACAAGGCACAGTGCAGCAGGCAGCCATGCTGGCAGGAGGTGTGACTATTAATACTCACTTGCTCTTTTTTTTTTTTTCTGCTTCTCTTGGAGGCTTAACTCAATAATTTAATTTTAGCATATTCTTCTCTCCTAACTTTGCCACAAAAAAGGGTTGGATTTTCCTACTGTAATATCAGTTTCCCAGTCATCTTTGCTAAGCAGCTGAAGGATTCACTGTGTTCTCTTAATAGCAGTTTAATTCTGTAGGTATTGATAGCTGGGGGAATTCATCTGCAGTTAAATCTGCTCTTTGGCTGTGTGTAGTAACTTCTCAGCCAGGTCATGTACTCCATTGCACTGCTATCTCCTGTTCCTCTGTATATTTTTCTGCTTTTTGCATTATTATTTGTTAAATACATTCCAACCTGCAATTTATCTTAGTCAGCAGTTTTAGGACCTTTGTGTCTCTCTGCACACCCAGGGAATTTAGAAATAAATCACTGCTCTTACTGGTTGTTTTTAATGCAGAATATGTTTTAGAAAGTCAAGAGGGGCTTGGTCAATATTGTCTGGACTCTCCTGTGCAATAAAACATTTTCCATATGCTTTCCCAAGTGGTAGGAGAATCCTGATTCAATTCAATTTTCTGTACTTGCTACTTTTAATTCTTACTATGTATGTTTTTCATTGAATTCAAGCTCTGCTGGTCAAATTTCATGTGCTGGAGATAATGCAGGCACTAGTCAAAATTCTTTTTCTACTACTTATGCATTGATTTTTGTTGGCAGGTTTTACATAAAAAGACTCTGAAATATTTGGTAGGTTGTATAAGGCAGAATAAGATAAGAAAACAAGAAACTGCATACAGCACAGCTTTGTTAGGCAGGGTTTCTTAGATATTCAAAGACAGAACCTGTTTTTAATAAGATGTTTCCTAAACTACGTTGCTTTGCTGAGGTGGAAACTGCATTAATGTGAGACAAACATGTCTCTTCTTTAAAACCTGTCAAAAGATAGGGTTCTTTGAAGTGAGGAGAAGGAGTTGCTTAAAGGTCTAGGTGTCTCCCTCCTGCACCATTGAAACAAGTGAAAGCCTTTGTGCATCCGAGTCTGATCTTATGGTGGTGTGGGGTGGAGATCCTGCTCCCAGTGCAGTGAATTACCCTTGCTAGGCTTGCCTGCCATATCTAATTATTAGTGGAAGGTGTAAATAGGCTCCTTTGGTGCTCAGGGTAAGCGTTCCTGCCTCTGTGCTCCTCTGGATCAGCGCCAGATCACTTGGCACTGTCAGAGTTGTGCCGCACCCATGGCCCTGATGTCCCTTGGCTGCTGTGTGGGGTGGTGGAGCACTTCTCTCCTCACCACACACATTTCAGAGCCTTCACTGAGAATGTTTAGGAGCAGAGGCTGTTTGCCCATCAATTTGTCTGCCGCTCTCAGTAGGGCGAGTCCTCCGCAGCGCTGGGAGTCACTGAGCACTCAGGTAATAATGCGTAATAAGCGATCACGGAGTAAAAAATTGTTGTGAGGATTGTGTAAAATTGATTCAAATGGGAGGCAATTGTCACAACTTGTTTCAAAAACAAAAGCAGGGCTTTTAATGGAGCTGTGGCTATAATGCTTCATTATCACAATCAAGTTTCTGTCAAGAACTAAGGAAGGCTGGGAGCTCATGGGGACTCCTCTTGATAAAGAAGTAACATTCACTTTTTGTTTGTGAAATTAGTCTACAGGTTTAACAAATTATAAATAATTGCTGAAATGAAAAATGATTGAATAATGCATTCAAGGGACAGTTTTCATATTAGCAAACTGGTCTGGTGTGCATTCAGAGGAATTTTCTGCCATGTTATTTAGCAGCAGGGATCAGAAATATTCATTTCCTCACAGTAAGATGCATCTAACAGTTTCCTTAATTTGGAGACAATTAAGACTGGAATGTGGAGGGACTATTGCAGTGGAGTGACTCATGCCATACCTATTAGGGAACAATAAGATTATCTTCTGAAGCAAAGCTAAATCTCCAAACTACTTATTTTTAAATAACTGCAGACTATATATGAATAGGGATAATAGGATTCTAGAGATTTCTCTGTTACTGAACCAACAAAAAGCTGACACATCTCTTTGCTGTGCCTGAACAAAACTACTTAAGTTTATAGGTACAACTGATCTTTGCACGTGTGTGTTAATACTTCTGGTGTGTTTTTTGAAGTTCTCCATGCATTGGTAGATGGAGTTATTTCAGCTAAGGAAGTGGGCAGAACTTTGCAGCTTGTGCTTCCTTATCACTTCATCAAAAATACAGTCCTGATATGTACAGGCAAATTCTGAAAGAAGGCAGATATTATCCTGCCAATGTGCCTACCCTTACCTATTTGTTATGTGGCACGGCTGTTATAAATGTGGATTTATAACACACGGCTGCCTCTGCTTCCAGCTGGATGGACATACCCTCCTCAAACTTGTCCCCTCTTCAGACAGACACAAGACTTTCAAATGGTCCTCTTTCTGCCTTATCAATCATCGTTATATAATTATTTTGCCAGAAAGTCCATTTTCTCAGAAATCTGTCAAGAGATTGTTTCAAGTTTTATAGATTTATTGGCATAAACAACACTTCAAATAAAATGGTTCATGTGGGCTTCAGGGTTAAAAAATTTTACTAATAAAACTTCTGATGACACGAACAGATTTTGGGCAAAATTAGGGAGTCACTGAAATAGGAGATTCCAGCAAAAATAAGGCTGAAATTCAGCATAGGACTGTCCTGCACAGCCTTTGTGGCTTTCTTTGTCCTTCACTGAACTTCAAGTGTAGTAAGAGACAATAAGGAAAGAAGAGGTGAAGTCTGGACGGAGGGAGAGCTTTATAGAGATGTGAGGTCAGAGCATACGAACTGGACAGGTGAGAGGGAGAGCATGAGCAAAGGACAACGACCTTGCTGTAGCTACAGCAAGAAAGGAAGATGAACTTGTCCTGGAGGCAGTGAGAGAAGAGGAGCAGGGAATTGTGGTCATTCCATAATAAAGAACAGACTTAACAGGAGGAATAGTGATGAATGATCAGCTGTACAGCCCAGAGACAGAGAGAGCTGTTAGGCAGAGAAGGCTGTGCAGAGATAACTACAGGGGAAGGAAGATGGAGAGATAATCACAGAGAAGTAAATCACAAAGCGATACATCTGTATAAAGAATTTAAGTAGGAATTCAGTAAGGAATGTTTTTTTAATACATTTCCAGATATATTTCACCTTGGATAGAGTTACTTTAGATATTTGCTTTATTTTAAGGATGAATGAAGAAGTTCTTTGCAGCATCCTTCTGAGGAGGAGTGTCATGATATTTGCTAGGAAGCACAAGGATTTTCAGAGGATATTTTGCCTGTTTACAGTCAAGGTCTCAAGAAAATCTGAAAGGTTTTAAGGCATCAATACCAGTGATGTACTAGCCACTAGTATGCTGTTTGACTTCTCTCATAGTCCAGGCATCATTTTTTGTAGATGTAATGGCTGGACACTGAACAGTTTTTGAAAGTGTCCTACAGTAGTCACACCATTTAAAAATCATCTCACAAAAAAAATCTCCTTTTCTCCTGAGATTTTTGTCTTTTTTCTCTTCAGATATATTAAAATAGAAGAATCTAGGGAAATAAAATCCATTTTTCCCAGTGACTTTAGCCGATAACGTTATCATTAGGGATTATTGCTACATATTCAAAACCACATACTACCAGAAATGGGATACGTGGTGAAAAATAAATTCATCGTGATCTCACAAAAGTCATCTGAACTGTTTAACTCTGACCACCTCAACTGGATTTATTAGAATTGGGGATGCTTTGAAATCACAGAAGAGTTGTTCACTGCTTTTAAAGACCGTACCAGTAAAAGAGCTTGATAAAAGCAACAACAAAAAGGTATGAGTTGCAGGAGCTTTGGAATAACTTCACTTAAGAACATTCCTTTTTACTTATCTAAATGTGCTGATCACTGTGATCCTAAATGTAGAAGATCTTAGGAAAAGCAATTTACTTATCCAATTTCTCAGGGGAAAAAAAAGGCACAAGAAAAATACTAACATTCGAAAACTAAAAATGTAGGGAGCTCATGACTCTGCTTGCATCCAGCTGTGAGCCATTACTCACATGAGTAGTTTCACTGATTGCAGAGGGTCTATTTGTGGATGTTGGAGCTTACACCTGGGAGCAGAGCCAGCAAAGGCACAGGAATCAGGCACCAGTGTGGGGAGGCAGGCTGGAGCAGGAAAAGGCTGTTCTGTCTGTGTTTGAGGATGTGGAGGATGTGCTCCTACAGTCCCAGGCTCTGGCGTCACTAACATGCACAAGGTTTGAGGGCATCTACTGCTTTATTACCCTGAAGCCTCTGCTCTGCACCTCCTCACTGGCCCAGAGGCAACAGGAGCAGCAAGCAAGGGATTGTGAGAGGGTTATTTGGGTTTTGAGTAAGAGCAACAGAACAGAGTGGGGAGAACAACAGAAGATGAAGGTGAAAGTCCCAAGCTGGTCTTTCTTCTCGCCTCACTTATCTGGTTATTCCAACAACAACTCTCTATCCCTTTCCTACTCTATTCGCTCTTCTCCACACAGATCCCCAACTCTCCCTTTCCTCCTCCCCTGCAAATTCGTCTCTTTTATACAACTCTCTCTCACTCACCTGTAGTCCTCTCTGCCACATGGAGAAGCTCAAAAGTTTATTTCATTCCTGTTACCGCACAAATATCATTTTCTAGCTCCTTTTGCCCTTCCTGGCCCTCCAAGCACTGCCCTTCACTGCAACATGCACACCTGTCAGCAGGTGACTCCTTCAAATCTGGCCTGTCGCTTATGCTGCTGAATTGAATTTGCTTGAAGGATCTTTGGAAGGACAAAACTGAATTTGTAGCTCAGAAGCCTTGAGCTTTCCCATCTGTAAAAGAAGCTGAAGGAAGAATCAGATTCAAAATCCAGCATTTAGTGATTCATATGAGAAATAAGTTTTATAGAAATGTCTTAAGTGGGCTATGGAATAAAACTTGGAGATCTTAGCTGATAGCTTAAAGCCAAAAGAATAAGGCGTGATGTGTTAAATCCCCTTGTTAAAATCTGCTTACCTGTTCTAATTACAGAGATGTCTCATCAGGACACTGACATACACATATGATATATACATATATACATATGTGACATATGAATATATACAATGTAGAACCTACTCCTAAAACTGTTTTTATAGTGGAAAAAATTTATGGTCAGTTCATAGGAGAAGAAATGTGAGAGATGAAAAGGACTAAAAATGCCCTTTACCCTTGTCGTATTTCTTCCCTTGGATTTAGGCTTGGGGTGGGTTTGCTTTTCCTTAATATCCAGAGTATAGTGGGCAGCTGTATGAATGTCAGCTGTCACATGACAGTGGAAAACTGGAAGGATAACTGGCCTAAGGTTGTTCTCTTTGACTTTCCTTTTTTTTTTATGTTGCTACCCCTAATATTCTGTAAACAGCATTCTTTGTCTGATATAGAATACAGCTGAAAAGACCAAAAAGTGGTATACAACCAAATAGAGTTGGAAGTTTTGTCCAGTTTCAAAGTGTCCCTGGGAAACCAATGCCCCATCCTAGGAAAATATCTTCATTCAATGCAATATTTACACAAATACTTAAGTTTATGATAAAATAAATATGGGTTGGAGCAGGTGTTTAGGTGCTTTCATGGATCAGAGACCAAGATCATCATAAGCACTTAATTTCAATTTATATTTTTTTGTCTTTAAATGTTCAAAGTATATCTGCAGGGAATATCGACACTTTAGGATAGTTGTCACTTGATGTAAATTATGTGATTTTTAAAGTATCTTTTCATATCATCTGAATTGTTCTTGCTTGTTCCTGGAGTTTATTTTTCCATCTACAAAGGTGAAAATGATCCATGATTCAGTTCTGTTGTTTAACGCCCATTTTGGCATTCAAGTCACTTGACCTCAGGGCTCTGTCCCAGCTGTAGAAATTTTCTGTTCTTTCAGGAGAGTGAATAGAGTCACCACGATATGTGCATGCCCGGTATTCATATTTATTTTTGTAAGAGCAAGGTGCCTACAGAGCCCTTCAGAAAGCATTGAATAGCTCATTGGAGGTCTAGACTATTAAAAGTGTGCCTCACAGAACCTAATCCTGATGGGGATTTAGTTCTGATCAGCTGTGTTGCAATCAACAAAGAAATGTCTCTTCACTGTCTTGCCTTAGTGGCCACTAAGGACACTGTGTGTCAAAGCAAATCTGCATGAGGCATTCTTACACAAAAGGAGGCAGATCATGGCAGACATACTAGTCCTTTTTTATTTTCCCTTACTATCAGGCTAAAACGTAACATCTTCTCAGGCATCCTCCCTCCCTTTTTCAGCCCAGTTACCAGCTATTTATTCAATACAAACAGAACTATTTCTAGTGCTGAAAATGAGCACCTCTGATCACTCCTGAGTACCTGTCACTCACTTCTAGAACAACTTTCTTGAAGCTAGAGAATATAGGTTCAAACAATCTCATATGGCATTCCCCCTATTTCTGTTTATAAACTTGAAGATGTCTGCAGACCCACCAGGCTGTGCATCTGCTGAGCCCAGTAATCCCAGAATGTGTCAGATTTAATCTCTGTGGTATCCAGCGTGCCTAAGACATGCTGAACTCAGAGCACATTTGCTCTGAGTTGATCCTGAATCTACAGTGGCATTTGTCTGGCACTTTGGGGCATCCAGACTTATTGCTCAGATGTTCAAAAGCCTCAGGTTCTGCCGGATGGAAAAATAACTTATCCAAAAAAAAAAAATAGAGTAGTTTGACTCAAAGGGAAAATTATTCTGGGCATGCCAAAAACCTCACCTTGCATATGCAAGGAGTTAAGTATGTAAGACTCTGACAGCTGATGTGGTGGACTTTGGAAGAGAAATGTAGTCATTAAATACAGGGCAGCCATTACCACAACCTCAACCTTGTGACAAACTGCAGAGCTGGACACCTGTAATTCCATGAGGAACAGAGTCTTAATCCCAGAGGGGTACCTCTCTGAAGTTCATTATAATGCACCTGCATGTCTTGGAAAAGCATAACCGCGTGTCTTTGGTGGGTTAGGTGACTCCTTCAGCAATTTGAGGTTGGTGAAAACCCATATATTTACACCAATCTCTTCCAACGTGGTGCTTGTACTCCTCACCCCAAGCAAGGGATTGCAGTACACAGCAAAGAGTCTAAAGGCTGGGAAACTCAGCCTAAGGTTGGAAACTGTGGTCTTTCAGGTGGCTGGGTTGATCTTGTGCCTTGCATCCAGAAGGAAGTGAACTCACTTTTTCCTCTTCATACACAACTTTGATACCTGTCAGAGGCTTTTGGAAGCTGTGTTCCACCTTTCACCTTTTGGCAGAAGAGGACGTCCAGAGCAGGTCACCAAGTGTCTTGTGCAACTCTGCTCTGGGCTTCACAGTCTACAGACAGCAAGCAAAAATGAGTTTTCTTAATGGATGTCCACACTAAAAGACAATGAGGAGCTCAGTTATTCCAGTAATGGAAGTAAGTATTGCAGACAAAACTAGATGGATTATTATCTAAGCTAGATAAAATATTTCAGACAGCGTGTTAGGATTCTGGAATGCAACATTTTTAAATTTTGCACTATGTGTTGACCACAGCTGATGGCAAATGTATGTATTGGTTGAACTGGGTACGCTTGGAAAAGCTGAATATTTTTACACAATTATTGTATGCAGTTGTGTACATCATGCAAATGTGAGTAATCCTATATGTGCCCTCAGATACCAGATGGGACTTTTCACATCTAAAAACGGTTGTGTTAAAGTCAGATGTAAATAAGATTTTCTGTTGGTTTAGATTCCCTAGTCTTACTTAGAATAATGAATATGGCATTGGATATCATGCATTAAAATTTGTTATTTAAAACATGATGCATGATATACCCAGTGAAACTTATCCTGATGAGGGAAGAAAATTACCAAGAGATGTTACAAACTGTAAGTCACACATGAATTACCTGGAGAATGAAACTTCCTTCTGTAGTATATAACTTCTATAAAGACAGTGGTCCCACCGAAGATTTCATATTGCTACCTCTAAAATTCAGATGCTTGCACAAACTTGTGATAATACAAAAGTGTTGGAAGGGGAGTTAATTCGCTCCTTTATAATAGTAAGGTTATTGAGCTATGATAACGATTTCTGTGGATTATGTATTTACTGGGGGAAAAAAATGTGCTCTGGATGGTTACTCATTGGGCTAAGAGGGATCTGGGTTTATTCATCCTGGCTGCTCTCCCAGAAATAGGTGGTTGAGCTGGAATATACTCAAATCCAAGGTTTTTTGGGTAGAAGCCCATTTCAATCTGCAGAACTTGCTGGTGTCCTAGAGTTTGGTGAGAGGGAAGCCTTGACCAGTTGCCCAAAGTGTGCCACTTCTTGCCATGGGTATAGGCTGTGTCCTGACAGAGTATGTGGGGTATAGGAGTACAGCCTGCCCAAGTCTACTCTGCAGAACAGATTTACTCTTTGACTCAGAGCAACTACTTCCCCAAATTCTTTGTCGTTTTCCTTCTTCTTTTATCATTCATTCTATGTGATGACGAGTACAAGAGCACTTGTAAAATGCCTACAGGAGATTCGATCTCCTCTGAGTCTTCAAGGCACCACTCTTACACAGATAAGATAATAATGATGTTAATAACCTCAGAGAATAACTCAGAGAACTGCAAATTTGTAACCAAAATATCTAACCCAAGGTACCTGCTTGACTGCAGTTTAGCTTACCACAGCAACGCGAAAACGCCGTGTCTCTCAAACATCCTTCAGTTTGAGGGCTCTCCTCATGTAAAAGATAGTCAAAGCCATCACCATTCCACATAGCTCAAAAGCTCCTTTTCCTCTCAATTTTCTAGCTGAAATTACCTTTGAGACAACACTTTCCCTCTCACTCCTAATAAGTGATAATACAGAAAGAGCTATTTCTTAAGTGGGATGAAGTCTGGTGTTTTGAAAATGTTGGGTTTGTGGTGCTACTTTTTCAGTTATTTATTATGTTTTTTAGTAAATATTTGGAGTCCCTCATTCTGGTTCTTTGTTAGACATTATGCTACACATGCGGGCTCTGGCAAGTTGAGAGCTGTGGGAGCAATTCTGATCTGAAGCAGCCTTCTGGTAAACACAAAAATGTGTGTATACCAGTTTCAGAACCTCTCTATCTCGAACTACCAAAACAAACAGCTTTGAAATTGGAAATGTGTTTACCCTGGCCCTTCAGTCTGGCAGAGCAACCTTGGCCCCATGGAATGGAAACTATGCATTTGAAACATCACAGGCACTACAAAGGTTTGGAGACCAGCTATGGAGAAGGCTGTAAGCATTCTGGCTTGAAATACATAGGGAAGAGAGGAAAGAGCTTGCTGGATCCACAAGATATAATGTGAGACCCTTCTGTTGTACAGGGTTAGCCACAGAGCTCTTCATTCTTCAATGTAAACAACCACTGTAACTTCAAGAGTCTGGAATTCCTTGAATTCTATAGTAACACTAGTTATTTTCCAGAGTCATTGCAAACGTCGTAATGGGAGCCATAGCACGATTTTGTCTGTTCTCTCTGTTTACTGACATAAAATAAGTGACAGGATTTGTTTTTAACTCTACAGTTACCAATCTTGGAACTTTTTGGCAAAAACTAATCTATCATGTTTTATAATTTAAATTATTAAAATGTAAGTTAAAATGGCCAAGTTTGCAAGTTAAATGTACACAGGGAAAAAAAATCATGGCCTCTGACTTTAATGACTAAACAGTTTTATTAGATCTTCTGAAAAATTATGGAAAATAATAATAATAATCTGAAATAGGTCGGATTAAGAATTTTTGTGCATAGTTAAAACATATGTACTTGGCATAAATTTTAAATATTTTGTGGTTGTCAGGCTGATGACTATTTTACACACATAATGGGCTAGAGCTGACTGAAAATAGTTTATCTTAGTAGTATCTATGGACTAAGTGCTTAAACATATTGTTGCTAAATTCAGTGTATTTATGGGGATCCTAAGAAGCAGGTAATTAGTGCACTGCAATTTTATTTCCAACATCAACTAGCAATATCAGTCTGCGAGCCAACTTCACAGATGGCATAGTCAACTTTAACTCAATTTATTTCATTATGATGTCCTTATTTAGTCCACCATTTATTTCAGAAGTAAACAATATTTCGGAACTGTCTGTCATTTAATCTTTTTCTTTGATGATCCTGAACCATTCTAGCCAGTGCTGTCCCACTGATTTGTAGCTATAGTCTGGATTGCATTTAAGGTGCAGCTGGGAGCTGGTCCTATTTCTCTGCAGATACGTTTTGGCTCAGCAGAAAATTACAGGCCTCCCCAAAGTTGTGCGTATCTTATCAGGATAAGCTGTACAATGGAGAAGCTCAGTGTGGAAAAGCAGATATTGTTGAAGATCCAGCTGACACAACTCTCAACATTCTTGTGTTTCCCTTTGGCCTGGCTCCAGACTGGTCCCGTGGACTGAGCACCAAGGGGAGCTCACGAAGCACATCCTTCAGTTTAGTTTGGTCCACCAGAAACCAGTTTGTCCACACTAAGTCTGCTTTGGTATGCAGACCAAGGCAGGGTAAATAGCAGCAGCCAAATTTAATTGCTGGCCTGAACCAAAATGCTAATGTAAGATATTCTGTAAAATATATTTTAAAAACACTCTGAGCCTGGAGAACAGTTTGGACAGTTCCACCTTTTAGCATTCTGGTTTCAAGTCAGAATCTATAGCCTAACTTGTAAGAGGTAACCCATGACACAATTCTGGAATTCCTTCCTAAATGCTCCCATCATCTTCCCTCTTTTTTTTTGTTTCACAATGTCCAGACATGCCTCCCTCTAGAGAAGGAAAGACGTACTGATTTGAGGTTTTTCTTTTCTTTAATGCTGTCAAAAAAAGACTAAGGTATGAACATAATTTGATCCAAAAATCCAGTGCAGTGAAGGAAAGAAAAGCAATGACTCTTCCAAAGACATGATAAAGCTGTAGAAGACAGATAGAAGAGAAAGTAAGAACTATTCAGGGCTTCTTCACCTAAGATTTTGTAGTATAGGGAAATCAATGGAGAACAGGATTTTTGTGTTTGTGGTGATATCCAAGCTGCAGTAACTGTGTAAGTCTGCTGAGATGAGTTTATAAGAAAAGCTTAGTCAGTCCTTGTCTTTGAATTAATTGCTGTGTTGATGAACAAGTCTTCACACATCTTATACAATCACTGTAGCCTGATACACTCCAAACCTCTGAAAGGCTTTACCTTGTCACAGCCAATGAGCACTTTAATAAAATATTATCTCATACTTCTTCACTGAACCAGTTATGAGAGCTTTGGTGATTTAAGGAGCGCCAATCCCTGTGGATGCAGTGAAGAGACAAATTTTTATCATGAACAAACGGTGTAAAGTCCTTGACTCAGATGGGTCTTTTAGGTGAATAATATCTGAAAAACTTACACTGGCAGCTCTAATATTCCTTCTTGCATGTTCTAACATGACAGCACAACAGTATTCCTCACCAGTGAAGGTATGTGCCACATTTAACACATGCTGCCTAATCAAGCCTACCATTTTCAATAGCTGTCAGACTTCTAGGATATTTTTTCTACTCTTTGAACAAACTTTGGGCAGTGCTGGTAGAAGAAAGTGAGCAAAGCCAGTTCTTCAATGATAGCAAAGTTTCCATGCATACAGCAAGCAAAACCACTCAGCTCTATGGTAACAATAGATTTACAAACCTCATAACTTGGAAGGGAAGATTATTTATATACAGTTGCTTGAAAAGTAATTTGTGTTGGTATATCATTGGGCACCTCGTGGAAACCTTTTCATCATTATATTATGTGAAAGTACAGTCCCATCAATTATTACTGCTTTCTTGGCCACTGCAATGTACATCATTCATGTCATCATCATTCATATATTGCATTTTACTTTCTTATACATTATACGTACAGGTATGTCTTTGCGTGTGTGTATACTGTGCATCATATATCTACACCCAAATACATGTGTGTGTGTAAAATATATATAGAGAGAGAAAGAGAGAGGGATGGAGATCTGTGTGTGTGTCTGCATGTTCAGAATGAGTGAACTTCAAAATAATATTTCATGGTGCGGTTGTTGTTCTTTCTGACACAAAAGATGATCACGTAACACGTTTGCCAAGATGCTGTGGAATAATTTCTTTGTGGGTTCTATGAAATGCTTCCCTGTATTAAACCTCTTTGTGAGTGTAGTCTTACAAACCAAACAGGGTGGAAAGCACTGTAAATAAGACACGACTTTCCCATACTGTATTAATTTTACTCCTTGCTGTGACATCGTCCATCGCTTTTTTTAATTTTGGTGATGTTTTGGTCTTTCTGTCCATGATTACATAGAACCAATACTTTCCCATACTGTATTAATTTTACTCCTTGCTGTGACATCGTCCATCGCTTTTTTTAATTTTGGTGATGTTTTGGTCTTTCTGTCCATGATTACAATAGAGCCACTTATAATAAAATTTGTAACTTTTGGGCTTATTTTATACACTTAGGAAGATGAGACCCTGGCTACTTTTTTGGGCTTTTTTGCCTTCTATAATTTTCTGCAGCATCATCAGTCACAGATGAGGTGAACCTCGCACTGTGCAGTGCCAGGCCTGCAGGCAGCTGTTAAGAATTTCTGCTGCTGTGAGTACATGCAGAACTTTTCATCACTGAGTGCCTTCCTGACTGCAAATTAGTAATTTTTAGTTTCATTTTTCTACCTGAATTCTGTTGCTTTACAGATGTGTTTTCTGGGAGTGCCACACTGGTTTATAATTCTTTTTCTCTTTGAGACATGGGCTCTGTCATGGCTAAGCATGTATAGCCTCCCTTGTGGTGTGTGAGACATAGAATGGTCACTCCTGCTTTAAACTTAGCTAAAATAAATCCTGTCTCTTTGTGCCTCCCTTTAGTTTCTTTGCAGAGAAACAGCACTGAGAGGAAAACTGCAGACCATGACTGCAAACTACCATAAAACCTGTAATAAAGCAAAATGAACTTAAAAACTTCAGGCTTACCTGGGACTAAGCTCTAGGAGTCCTCATCCATTATCTTTATAATTCTACCTGCTAATGAGTTCTGTGACTTGCTTCTGGACCAAAATTCAGCTTATCAACATTAATGAACCTTTATCACCTTTCCCTTAAAAGGTTTGTGTTCTGAGCCTTTAGGCTTGAGGAGTGTTGCTAAGACAGATGCTTTATAAAGAGCTGTTAGTCTCGTGCAGCCAAAGATTTGACAACCTAAGGGATTACTGAGACCATTTTCCAGCATCATTTCGCAGTCCTTAGGCATCTCCTTCAGGGAAAAGGAAAGATATGATACCTAGGCCACTTTTCTCACAAACCTGTGAGATGTTATGGAAAAATACTTATTTTATTACGGGTCAAAACAGGACGTTTCATCTAAATGGTTTTTAGAAATTATTTTTATAGTATTACATCTCGAGGCTGGCAAATATATTGGTATATGAACATGAATGGTAGTTGACATAAAAATGTCTGCATTTGTGTTTCTTAGGCAAGCTACCTAATCAGTTTAAGGAGTTATTTATTTAAACATTTATTCAGAAGCTGAAAAAATTTCAGGCTTGGAGATGCATTGTTCTGGGAATTGAATTTAATACTGCAGCTGAGTTCACACTGAGGTATAGGTCCTGGTTTAAAGAATGAGAGGCGGACTATACTTTTTCCTGACATTTTTGATTGGATTAACGTTGGGTACAAATAAAACTGTTCTGTATCTCTGAACACGGGCATTTTTCAGAAGGACAAAAGAATGCATGCTGTTTAAATATTAGATATCTGTGTCGAATGTTCCTTTTGTATATATTCTCCCAGTACATTGGCATTACCCAGGTTTAACTTACTGCATTTCTACTAAAGGAATCTGAAAACCATTATTTGCCAGCTTCGGTTTTTTAACATTGATAGTTTTGTCACGTCATTCGTTACAACCTTCTGCTTCTCTTTGGGAAGTATTACTCCACCGGAAAGGAGCAGTAGGATTTCATGACAGCAGCACGTTAGCCAATACAGTTGATTACAATTGTGATTTCTCACAGATGTTTTAACCCAGTGGGTTTAAATTGATATCCAAGTAAGTTTTAAGAGACTTCACGGAATGGATGTGCATCGCCACTCTACATACGGTTATCTTCCTGACAGTACAACGCATTATCTGTAAGGAAACACCATATGGCTTCAACTCAGATCAGACAGCACCACTGTGTACTAGATGAATTTCTCTAAAGATGAACAGCAAAACTATAATGCACCATGCTAAAGTGCATATGTGAGGAAACCAAGAGTGTTATAAACACAGGTGACAGCCTGGCAGGCATTTCTGGAAGCATCACCTGTCCTCTCAACATGAGATATTGGCTGTACATCTTCTTCCTCCTTACTTTGTTCTGGGTGGTGTTTATGTTACTTATGCACTTGGGTTCTTTGGTAATGCAATTAATAACGTTGTCAGTATTGACCCCTAAAGGCCTCTGCAGTAAGCTACATTCCCCAGCACTTTATTTTCGTCGGTTTACTCTAAATCTTTGGGAAATGCATGTATTATAGAGAAGGTTTCTTAAAAGTTGTATTTCCCCCTGGGCTGTCATAGCAGTTGACATATGGCCTCATGTTATGTGTAAAAGTTAGCACTGCACAAAGCCCCCTCCAACTTGCATGAAATCTATTAACAACTGGCTTAAATAAGAAATCTCACAAAGAAATTCAAGCACAGGCGTTTTTCCTGGGGTCATGGAGAGATTTGGATTTTGCTAATGTTATTCAGTAAGATGCTCGTGCCTTGGCTTTTGCAAACTGATGCCTTGCCACTTTTCACCAAAATATCCTGATGTTTGATATTTTGCTGAAATATCTGTGGAAAATTTGGTCAAAGTGGGTTTTGTTGTAATGCTTCCACTGGGGAAGTGAAGTTTAAGAGAAGGAAGAGAACGGGTTTCTTGTATGAGACAACTTTTCTTTTTAAAATGCAGATACCACTGTCACTAGAGGTGAGTTTAACACTTATTTCTTTTGAGCCTAGCTGGAGACACTTTTGAAATTGTTCAGGTGAAACATCCCTGCCTTTGCAAAAATAAGATTTTCTTGATGTATTATTGAAAATATGCTATTTCTTTAACCCACCTATTGGGTGTTGATTGATTTTGACTACTGATGCCTTTTATTCCCCTCATTTTTTTAATGTACACTAGAACTGTTTGGTTTGTTGTTGTTTTTTAATCCTATATCAACTGTGATTTCTCATCTGCTAGGGCAACATTTTCCAGTAGACTGAACTTAGAATTTTACAACTGGAGATGAAAGCTGATCCAGTACCCAGGCTGTCAACTACCCAGTCCCAACACAGCACACTGTCAAACAAGTCTAATTTATGCAACCTTTGTGAGGTATGCTGGAAAACAGTATGGGAGAAGTATCACTCTGACACATCTGTTACTATCATTCTCCTTCATCACTGATATCACCTGTGAAAACGCAGTCCAGAACTTCATTGCTCCCACCCTCTGCACAGATGCTAATTCCACTTGCAGAGCAGGGAGAGATGGAGAAAAAAATCCTAAAAATAGCGACACTGGGTGCTTTCCTATTCTTTGCTGAAGTATTTCTTGAGAAAATGGTGTCACTATCTGGTATGCAAAAGCAGAAGTATAACTTAAAGTTGTTAACAATGAGACACTGAAAATTAGGGTACTGACAACCTGACCTTGACAAGTGTGAAACAGTTGTTCTACAGGTGCTGCCAAGTTGATCTGTTCTCTGCTGAACATCCTAATACTGTCCAGAATTTTTTAAGCTTTCTTGTTCCCCTGTAGTCACTGAAGCAAAAGACCTCGGTGCTCTTCTGAACTGCTCAATCATAAGAAGGCATAGGCAGTATGGAAAGCAAAACAGAACTGGTAACAGAAAAAATGTTTAATGATCTCAATGAATGCTGGCTATTCACCTCAAACTCTGTGTAGTTTTCATGCTACCTGTTAAAAAACAGCTGTAGAAAAAAAACAAGTTCATTGGGGAATGAACAGAAGTCACACACAGTAAAGTAGAATTACAAACTAAAATTTAATACTAATTTATACAGGTTTTTATAAAACTGACCTTGGTTTTCATTGCCACAGGATGAATAAACAGAGAGATATTGATGTAGCAGCAAGTAGAAAAAGATACAGGCAGTTCTCCATTTTGATGGCATATTGTTGTTTTCTGCTTATGGTAGCATAAATTTCTTAATAAGAATGTCTTTATTTTATTTTAATGTCAAAAACAAAGTAAATATAATAATGACTTCATGTATGGCAATGAAGTTTTGTGATTTCAGGATGTATATTTTCCTTTACTTCTAACTCTGTTAGTTGGAGGTCAACACCAATAGACAGTAAATTTGAAATTGTGTCTTCAGTCCTGAAAAAAAAACGTTAAACAATATTTTCATTTTCCTAAAAATAAGAGCACTAATTCAATATCACTGACTGCCTCAGTAGTTACAAGTAAAGAGCAGAACCGTCTGTCACAATAATTCCCACACAAACAGCAGTGACTAGCCAGAACACTTCCTGTAGGTATATATTTTTATGGCCATCCGTTGTGAAATATTTCATGCTCCAAGATACTACATCAAGCAAGCATAGTGACTAATACCTGCACTTTTTTGACATTTTTGGGTTTATTTTGACTCATTTTGAAAGGTATTACATAGTGCTCAATTTTAATGTTTTGGGTTTTCATTACAGGCTTGGAGTTTGCTTATTTGGCTTTTCTTTTTCTAAGAATTTTCTTTTTCTTGTGCAGCTTCTTTCAATTGATTTCTGAAAAGATAAACATTTATATTGGGTATCTAAAGGGATGAGATATCTTTAGTATTAATGCATTGATTGCCACAACAATTGCAGAAATTTATCATGAGGTCTATAAATTGAGAGGGTGTGTTAGGGGTACTCATTTCCTTTGGCTTTTAGACTTGTGAAGCTGAGTAAATTTCTCCACTGAGTTCAAAATAACAATATCTTTCTGCACTCTTGAGAAGTAACAGTCTCAGCAAGTAATAGTGGTCATGTACGGGGAGTTCCCCTGGTCTTCCAAGCTGACAGAATTTTCTGCCTGATATTTGTTTATCCATCCACTCATGGGTGAATGAAATATCTTTTAAATTATGCAGTTTTCCTAAGTATTGAAAATGCATTGAGGTTGTCTCATACACTTACAACAAACATCTCTGGTAGTTATTACAAAAAAACCTCTGTAATCAGCCGTATTATGCCAAATATTGCCTAGGTAAGTTTGGTGAATTTGCAGCTATCACTGTGAGCAAAGTGGAATCATTTAAAGAGAGCCTAGATGGGCTGACCAAATAAACTGTATAAAATAAATAATTGCACAGATTTCTTTAATCTGTTTCCCCTTCCTGCTGCCCCTCTCCTTCCAGTTCATTGAGGTTCATCCCTTCATTTCTTTTTCCTTACATTTATTTGCAGCTTTCTCTACACCAGTGTCTCTTCTCTTTTGCATCTCTCAGGTTGCCTCCAAGGACAGCCTTCTTATCTTTAGCCATCCTTTTTTTAAGGTACACGCTTTCAACATATACATTAAGAAACAGAAAAGAGTAATTTACTCTCACTCTCTCTGCAGGCTATATGAGTTCCATTTTCACATTGTCATTTATGTTTTAAAACCCCTCAGAATCTTCTCCATTCAGGTCTGCTTCCTTTTAGGATCCCTGGCACAGCAGAAGAATCTGATTATTCGGGGGACTGCAATTCAGATTAAAAGCGGAAATAAACACAAAAGATTTCTGTTGAGAACCAAGAAAGTAGAGGGTAGGGAAATTCAAAGCAGGGAGTCAGGCTGAGGAGGCAAACACCAAGAACCAACCAAAAACCTATAAATGGTCTGATTGAGAGGTTTGAGAGCTCCCTGCATCTTGCCTGTGGCTGCATTTCCAAATAGTTCACTCGGACATACATCCCATCAGGAATGGAAGCTTGCTCTTACCAGCATCTCTAACTTTTTTCACAGCAACCTTTCATGAGTAAATGATGTTTTATTACAACCATGATGTAATAAAAGGAACTGGTAAATAGAGCTTGCCACGTAGTCCAAAATAGTTTCCAGTGAAGCATTTTTAAACTACAAAGTGTTGGAATATCTCATTTCTACACCACTGTCCCAACCAGTACCACGGTCTTTCTTTTTTATATATTCCTTCTTTGTATTCCTCTGCCTTATAGGTTTCCAGTCCTATTCAAGGAGGAAAACACTCCTAACTGGGAAGCTGATGTGAACAGACATATAGGTGACATGACTGTATAGGAGAAAAGAGCTGTAGCAGGTAAGAAAAACATAGTGTAATATAATGGTAAAAAATATATTTTGTTCGGGATGTACACACAGTTTAAAATACAATGAAATCAGTTTCATAGGGCAATTTTATACCAAAATCAGCTATAGCTACCATTATATTTTACAGCAGTTGTCAGTATTTTTGTTTACTTTTGTGAGGGTGGGGAGAACAGGGAGGATTGCAATCTTCTTCTGACCATCAAGAAGTATTTCCATTCTACTCTTGTTCGCTTTAAATACATTTCACTGTTCAGGCCTTTCACTAGCTCAGTAAAATGTTTCAGATCTGAACTCTATCACTCTATTGACTGAACTTTGCAATTTAAAACTAATGTGCTGTTGTACTGTCTACAAGCACTCCTAATGGACAACTTTAACATTGTTTAGATGCCAGGTAATTTGTTACAACCTGAATTTCGCCTTCTATTTAATGGCTGGAAGTTAAATGTTTGCCATCAAAACCAGTGGTCTATTGAACATTGATCCATGTGAGAACAGTGAACCTATGTCTCTGCAAATTTGTAAGTCATCTAAGAGGCAAAGCAAAGCTGACCTCGTAATGTCAAATCCCATTTAGAGCTAGTGAAGAGGTTGGAGAGAAGGTACTTGATATCTTTTGAGCAGTATTAAAAATACACTACTGTGCAGAAGGATGAAAGCCTCAGTAAATTAATGTAGAGAGTCTGGCCTTTCCAAATAATTTATAGCTGAATTTTTTCTTTTAGGAGGAATGGGATGCAGTTAATAAGTGTTGTGACTTCAGTAAACAGTTTCTGAGCACACAGGCTTCCAGCTAAGTGTTAGAAGCTGTACCTTTGCCCTTCTGCGTGCACCATTTTCTTTAAATTCTCTTTCCTTAAACCTCATTAGTAATTGCACTTTCTAACTTCACTCAAAAGTGGTAACTAACATCACGCAGCTAAAGCATCCATTTGAAGTTGAAATATATATCTAACTGCATTTTACTAAAATATGAAGTTTTCATTTAGTCCATATTTTACTTAAATTCTTCTTATTCACTGGCTACAGGTCACAGGGGCACCTAGGCATAGAGTCATGAGGCTAGGGCTGATGCTCCACTCAAGACTAGAGTTTTCGTTGCCCTGCCAGGTGTCTGTGTTGTCCTCATTCAATAAATTAACTCTCCTGCATGTCAGATGTGAAATTTTTGGGGCTTCCAGACTTGCACCTTTAAGATCTGACTCACACAGCTTGCAATTTCCTGCATAATTTACTGGATAGGTATCGACTTTATTTGGCTAAACTAGCAGGCATTACTGCTGTTTAACATTAGTTTTTGCATAACAGTAATTAAATTTTTAAGGACTTATTTTTTATAAGAAAAAGGTTAATAACCTATTGAACTGAAAATGTTTAGGTAGTAAAGCTTTCACTTGTAGGTCTTGCAAAGGCTCTGAGCAAATGCAAGAAAGATCTTAACTCTTTCCAGAGTTTTAAACACATATATACTGGCAACACCCTGGGCAGGATTTGAAATCGAAATCAAAAGTTCTTTTGAAGGACAGTAGCAATTTACCAGAATAGTCAGAGACCAGTCAAGAGGATGGTTGCTGGATATAAAAACAAGATGTGACTGTGATGGTTGTGTGTGTTAATATATTTATGAATTTGGGCAGAAAGATGATCGGACACTTCATCTGTGCCTAATGCAATTTCATGCAGATTCTCACCAGTTGTGACCTCTTTGCGTTGCTCCAGAATGTTATGCCTCAAATAGCTTGCCCTCTTCATCCCCGTATTTTTTATTAGGCTTCTGCTGTGGCCAAAACCTACAAAATCTAACTATGCAGCCTGTGGAGTGCAGTGCTTTCTGAGGCGTTTAAGTGGAGCCAAAAAACAGGCTCCAATTAGACAGCTTGCTACATTCTCACCATGGAGAGGAGACAGCATGTAAACTACCCATATGCATTAATTATAATCTCCTCCTCTACCTTCCATTTTTCAGCTTGCCAGCTCTCTCCCCAAAATGAATTCTCCCGCCTTTCCTTTGTGGCTAAGACCAGGAGGTTTTGCCCCCTGAAATTAAAAGGAGATAGGCAGAGCCAAAAGAGGCTGGTCCACGGGGACCTTATCAGGCTGGTGTGTGCTTTTTTGGTTTTTGTTTGTTTTTCTTTTTCACTGAGTCATCGGTGGTTAAAAGTGACAGTGGGGAACAATTAGTGTTTTCATAAAACTTAGACCTAGGGCTGAGGAGAGAGCAGGAAGCAATATATCTGTGGTGAGTAAGCCTCAAGAGCCATAATTTCCCTGTTTGTTTCAGTTCAGATGAGTGCCATCCTGTTGTTTGTTTTATAAACTGTTTAATAAACTGTAATGTTTATTAACGGTAATCCATTAAGATTATCTCCTCTGAGACCTTTCCTGTACAGTCAGTGCTCTGCACTTCAATGAGGAACCCAGTTTTATTTTCCTCTTGTTTCTTGTTTCACACCCATACAGAAACTTTAATGATTTTATCTGAACTTTTATACCATGCTGCACAGAGAAAGAGATCTTAACGCTGTTTAGACAACCTCTGCCACCTTCAGACGTGTCATACAGAAAAATAATGAAGTCTAAAATATGTGTATGTGAGCCCCATAGTCTGAAATTGTAACAGCTCAATTGCCTTGCTAGGATGTGGGAAAATTAGCTGTGCTATGTCGTGTGGTGGATCGAGGTGGGAGGTAGTACAGGTGGTCATAACAACAGCAAAGGTTTTATTACAGAAGACT
The DNA here is from genome assembly GCF_000691975.1 of Corvus brachyrhynchos. NCBI lineage: Eukaryota > Metazoa > Chordata > Aves > Passeriformes > Corvidae > Corvus > Corvus brachyrhynchos. Next base: position 2,921,183 of record NW_008237447.1, on the reverse strand, counting down.
CTTCTCATTTTTAATAAAATTGTCCTTGAAACCCAGCTAGCTAGAAATTAATAGGAAGCTTGCAATGATTTTTTTTCTCAGTAAAGCGCTCTGAAATTTCACATAGTGAAAATCACTTATCAGTGCATCTAAACTGAGTTTTATTTTAAAATACAGTTTTTAATTAAAGTTTGCAATTCTGAGCCTGCTGCTAGTTCCTGATATCTTGCTGAAAGGTCACAGCACTGGTGGCATTAATGGTATGAGAACCTGATATAGGAGATTATGAATGTTCAGATTGTGTTTCAGTGCAGGTTTATCATTAGGAGGGGCTGCAACCATTCCTGGCTGAAGGCAGGTTCAGTGATGAAAGTGAGGTGCTTGGTCTTTGGCATGGCTGCTGTCAGGGGAACCAGGCCTTTTCCTAGGGTGCGTGTGAGCAGGGAAGGGGCAAATGCTCCTCCATAGACTCAGCTGCCTCCTTTGAGGAGGGTGTTGCTCCAGCAGCCCTGGCAGTGGTGTGGTGGGCAGGGTGGGGATGGTAACTATGGGTCAGTCATGCCCTAACCTCTGGAAATAACAGGGAAAAAAACACCACCTCCCTCTCCATGACTTATGAGTTGTCCTTACCAAGAACAGGAACTGCTTCATGCAGTTTGTGTCCCTCACTCTTCACGTGACAAAAGTGACTTTGCCTGTACTGCTAGAAAGCCTTGAACTGGATTAGTTCCAGGTGTGTCTTGAGATGTAAACAGAAGATCTTTGAGCTGCTTTACTGCAGCTGACAGTGAAGCAGTGGAGCTTTGGGCACTTGCCAGAGGAGAGAGGAGATGCAGCAATTCTCAGAGTGGCATTGCCGAGAGCTAAAGAGAAACAAATTTCATTTGGAAGTTGTAAAAGGACCTCACAAAATGAGGTAGATGTTTGTTGCTGGGGGGGCTGGCATTACTGTTTTCCGAGCTCCTGGGGCAGACCTGTGTCACACCTCCTGCCTCTGGGCAGTATGGGAAGAAGTAAAACAGAATGATGAACTTTGCACAGCAACTTGAATAACTTTGGTGCTGCCTGAGCCAGAAACTTGAAGCTGTTGCTGTGCAGGGTACGCAAAGGACAAGGCTTGAAAATCCTCCAGTTTGGCATGGAGGAAGATGTTAAGGAGGCTTCAGAGACAACGTTCTCCAGCACTAAACACAAGACTAAGCCATCCACAAACAACCCCAAGGATAGATTGGGCACAGCCTTATTACTCTGGTCATAACTCTGAATTACTACAACTTTAAAAATATATTGGTCCAGTAGAAGCTGAAATTAAGTGGAACATATTGCCACTGCCCTCAGGGATCTGGCATGGAACCACCACTGAAAGCAGAAATGATCATTTGCAAACAGAACAGAAACCAGAGTTCTGAGAGTCAGAGGCACTTGCTTCAGAACCTCTGCCAGATGAGCCATGGCATAAGCTGCAGCATTAGATTATATGTGTTGCTGTTATTTTCTTTTTAAATTGCTGTTTGGTTTCAGATAAAGCCATGAATCTTTGCCAAAGACAGTGCTGAGGGTGAGGATCTAGATAAAGTATTTTTGTCTAGCACAAGGTCTCTGAGAGAGCATATTTCCCAAACTTGTGTTATCAATATGAAAGTGAATTAGCAATAGCAGATTTATTCTAAAACGTACTAAGATGTTCAGAATGCTTCAGAAAATAAAGAAGTAAGTAAAAAGGCACCTTTAAAAGGTTTTTATTAAGGAGTGTAAATTCTGAGCCATGGTCTCAGCCATACTGGGGACCACCATACCAAAAAATACTACCTGTAATAGCTAAAAGTACCTATAGAGTGAGATTTTAAAAATGGGCTTCTCTCTGTTTACTTTTCCTGTATACAGAAGAAACCACTTGTTATAAACAATTATTCCTGTTTTCATAAAATATCCTTTCTATAAAAAGACAAACCAAGTAAACTTTCTAATTTGGAGACTTGAGAACTGCCACACTTTCAGAAGTCGTCTACAGAAACTGGTGGTGAGAAACAGGGGGCTTAGGTCCCAGTGATATCAAAAAGGGACTTTTGTCCTTGTAGAGAAATATTTGCACAGGCAGAATAGGTTATGTCTGTGTAAGGCAAAATGGGAGGGAAGCAAAGGTCTTTGTGCCCAAGACAGTTTTATATGGGCAATAACCTCCCCTGGATGAGCTGAGCCTGGGGACACGATTCATCTGGTGCTAATGAGCTTTCTGCTGCTTCCAAACAGGTGAGACAACACAGGGTGTCTCAGAGATTAGCTGACTACAGTTAGGAACTTGCTTTCATGTGCTGGAGACTTTTTATTGTGCTGACTGCTATTAGGGCTGTGTTTGTTTGAGGAAGGCGGAGGAAGTGGAAAACTGTTATTCTAAGAAGATCTTTGTGCAGAGGTCCATTTTAGAGGTTCAAGGCCAAGCAATAGATCTTAGAAACTGAATGAGTTTCTCAACGCAGCTTTTGTGTTGCTCAGCAGCCAGGAAAACAACCTAAGAATAATGGGTTTTGAGAAAAGTAAAGACTAAACAACTTTCAGTTTTCTCATTAAAATCTTCTCATTATTTAAAAAGATATTCACCTAAGACAGCAAGTTGCTGTTTTATACTTCAGACTTCCTCTGAACTTGGGTTTCTGAAAAGTTTATACTGTTAAGCAGACAGAAAGAGCAAAAAAATGGAAGTACCTGCCTGCTCAAGGTAACAAAGCACACCCAGGAATTAAATCCAGGCTGCATTATTCCCCCACCTTACATACAGCCTGAGGATGCTGATTTGGCCAGTACCAGGCTACTCTGTATTAGTGAGTGGCACACAGTCTTCATACTTATGAAAAAAATATGGTCACTGATAAGAGTCCTGATATGCCTTGTCCTCTTAACAGCAAAGTTAACCAATGGAGGAGGCTTTGCATGTAAATGAGGTTCTCTTCAGGTTTCAAATCTAATCAAACGGGAATTCAACTTTCTTCTAAAGGATATGCAAACTAGTTGGTCAAACATCCTTCAGCCTCCAAGTTTATCACCAGCCTGACGTCAGTCTGGAAATCCCAATTTTCTTAAGAGATGATAAATGTTATCTGCCAATCTCTTCCACTGAATAAACTCTGTTTGATCTGCATTAATCACACTTGGCAGAAGCTGTTCAAGCCTGCTAGCAGCAATCCTGGTGAACAGCTTGGCATCATTGCTTAATAATGAAGTGGAACAGTATGAAAAAAAACATGAAGGAGACTTCTTTTCATTCCCACCCCAAAGTTAATGAAACACACATTAAAATGTATGGTTTGAAATATTCAACAGATCTGAAACTGTCTTCTTGTAATCATATTATTGCTCTCAAGGGCAAAACATATCTCTTTCACTTTTCTGCTATAATGCTATGTGTCAGAAGTGCACAGAAAGATGAATACCAGATACTTCTGTAATTTTTGATACTTTTTATAATTTTAATAAATGAGCACTCGATGTCCTGAATTAATCTTCACAAATTTTTGCCCAAGAATGTTTGAGTCATTATCGCTTTCACTCCAATATGATCCAGCATAGTTTAGAGCTCAGCATCTCCTGCCATTTTCCTTACTAAGGAGAGAGGGCTTGGGACATGTCTGTGCATTACTTCAGCGCAACAAACCCTATTTTGGGGGGGGGCTCTCCTGATATATAAGCAGTGACTGGAACACATGACACGTGCTGAGTATATCCACAAAAATGCTCAGTCTGGTTCCAGGTTCTCATGCAGCAAATGCTTCGAAACCTTTTTCCGTGGCTTCACTTGGGTTATGTGGCTGCACTAAACTCAGTGGGACTGTTGACACAGGGAAGATCTAGCACAGAAAATAAGGCATTGATAGAAACATCTATCAGAATACTCAGGGAGAGTGAGAAATGTGCTCCTGGGGGGTTACATAGCACCTGCCTTGGTTTTGAATAAATGGGAAGAAGGAGTAATAAAGAAAGCTTGCAGGGAGGGGAGTGCAGAAAGTTGGGTCATAGCACTGAAAAATTAGATGTAAAATGGAAGAGAAAAGAACAGAAGAGACAAAAAACCGTTAAAATACTTCATTTACTTCTGGCTAAAAGGGGAAAATAATGTTTTTAAGAAGGGAAAGATCTTCTCCAGAACACCCCCTACAATTTCTGGGAATTCCTGGTGTGTGGGGTCGCTCAGGGATTACTCACAAAGTTCTGCTGAGGAGTGTCTCTTGTAAAAATGAGCATTGGCAAAACTAGCATGATTGACAAAGGAAAAAATGCCAACCTTTTTCCCCTAAGAAAGATATTAGACTTCTCTGGAGACATTAAAAATATTTCCACGTTAGGGGAGTGCTGGGATGTAAGGATAAAATGGCTGGTATTCTTTATAAATGTGCATTTATCTCGGCTTAAGTTTCGAATTCTTGAGACTAGAAGACAACTTACACACAGGTTTTTTGAAGCATGATCATCATTTTTTGATCTTCTGGGACTTTTTCTAAACTTTTACTCCTGAAGGTCGAAGTTGCTTTAAAAAAATTTATTTTAATAAGTAAAAAAAAGCATATTTCATCCTAGTATGCCAACAGATTCAGTGAATCCATCCTGTTAATATATAAACGTTTTCCTCTAGCCTATAACATACACTACTGTTGGGTTCTTTCCTAATTAAAAACCGTGTAATTTGGATCCTCAGAGACACATGCCCTATGAAATCATTTAAGATTGCAGTTAAAGTAATAATGAACCCTCCTCCTTTTCTCAGGAATTTATTGCATTGCACAAAAGTTTATTATAGAAGGGGAAAAACTAAGAATGAATTTTAAAAAATAAAGAAATGAGGGCATAAACATATATTAGATAAGATATTGGCAAGATGTATGACATTTTTTCTGAAGTTTCCATATTCAGATAAGGACATCAAGAAGGAATTAATTAAGTTATCATGTTTTGGAAGGTGTGTCTGAATATTTCAGTTTTGTGCTGGCCACAGAAGCTACTTTCATTCTTAAAATAAACAAGTTAATTACTGAAATTTCATTTGGATACTCAACATTTCACATTAGACACTTGGAAGTCTATGAAGATATTTAATTAATTACTAATGTGCCTATTTCCTATTACTGGTAACTTGTGTTTTCTTTCTTGCAGACACCTCCACTCGATGTCTCGTTAATTTAAAGGGATTTGCTACGTAGTCATCTCCCTTGAAATACACTTTTGGCTATGCCCACAAATAAACCTGTGTTTAAAACTTGATTTACTTAAAGAATTACAGTATCCAAATGGCAGTATAGATGTAATGCATACCATATTAATTCAAAATTGCTTTCTCCTCTCTAAGAAACTCTCAGTTTAATGAGACATCACAAACAAAGTGCAATCTGAAAAAAAATATCTCACCTATAATTGCTCAAAGCATGCATTCTCTCTCCAAGCTTCATTTTACCTGCATGTGTAATGTTTTTAAAGTGGTGTTGAATGTAGTGCCTTTTGCTCTGAACACTTCCTGGCTCAAGTTTCCTTCCTGATACGAGAGGGAAAAGTTGAAATTGCTTCTAGACATGTAGAGAAAGCACCAGAATACAGATTAAATTCTTCACAAGGTTTTGATAAGTCAGGAGTCCACTCTCTCAAAAGCAGTTAGGCTAATCAATAATGAGGCATTGTTAACTAATTCAGGTGCTTGTACTGGGGCATCATTTTACATACTTATGTATAAATATATGTATATGTATATATATATATATATATATCTATGAAGTGACTAAGGCCGCATTCTTTTGTCTCTGGTATTCAAAGGAGCATTTTCTAAAGCCTCTGCTGGAAACTAAATCTGACCACACAAAACAGGAAGAATATGATAAAAGGAAAGAATATATGTGATGAGAAAGAAATGTTTGAAAGAAGAATCTATCAAAAAAATATGGACACAAATTAGGACTGGTACGGAAACAAAAAAGTATGGATAAAATTTTCAAAAGCATCTTATTCCCAGGTTCCAAAATGGTAGACTACACTGAAATTAAGTTTACACCCATCTCCTGGAATATCTGCTCTCAGACATATTTTAAACTTAGGAGTCTAAAAGCAGCTGATGCCCAAGTGCATTTTTGTTAGGAACTTTTGTATCTAAATGAAGGTGGCGAGACAAAAAGCAATTTAAAATGGGACGATATATACATATTGGAAACCATAGCGTCTCAATTTCTTGGGGTTTTTTGATGCTTTTTGGAGTTTGTGTAAATGGCAAGGTTCCTGCAATTTCAATTCTCTTAAAACAACTGTATGGTTAGAAAAGGGTAATTTATGGGGAGCGGTGCCGTTTTGGAAACATGCAGCTTTTAGTATCAATCTGAACTTTTTCAGATAAAGGGTAAAAATTGTATTGAGAAATATAGAACACAGAAGACCTTTTCAAAGGTTAATGTAAATAGCAGGCAACCATTTAGACAATTCTTTTTTATTATTATTTTGTTTATTAAGATTAAAGGACTTATTGCTGCTCTGAAGTGAAACTTCACTACCCTGGGGAAGAAAAAAAACTCTGCTGAAGAATTCAGGTACTGCTTACAGATACATGATCTATGGAGTAAAATATCTGAGGATACTCCTACACAGGATGCTTGAAAACTTGGAAGATGATTGGCAAGTTGGAAATGTTTCCTTGTTTCAACATAGGTTTTATTAGCCATGTACTTATACCTTAGAGAAAATGGTCATTTTTTATGATTAAATTCACTTAGAAAATCAAAATTAAAATTCTAATTACTCTGCTGTCTTTCTTTCAAAACATCTCATCATTGCAGGATGGTCAGGACTGTGAAGGACCTGGAGATCAGGAGGTGGTCTCAGGATAATGAGCAGTGAAGGCGTGTGCACGCTGACTAGATGAACTTGATCAAAACATTATAAATACTAACGTTATGGAGATGTAAAAATGATGGAAACATACTTCCTAAGATGGCTCATCAGGATTTCAGGTGAGCACTCTTTTGGGCTTCATTTTCTGCTGTAATCTTTGGTGCTGACAATCAAATCATTCCCCAGATTTTAACTTCATGACTGCAGGCAGCTGGAATGCTGAGGTAAATGGATTTATCTTTCCAAGGGAGGAAACCTGTCATTCCCATGGAGAGCTCGAGGGCTACCAGTCTGAATTTTCCTCCTATATGCATTTGAACTCTCTGAGTAACCTGCCAAGTCTCTCTCCTCACCTCTTTGTTTTGTTTTTTTTTTTTTTTCTCAAGTCATGGCCGTGTTTGCTGTTGGTGGTCGCTTGTGCTTGTTAAAACTCTTTCACTCCTGATGACTACAGTTGTGTTTTTCCTGTAAACTTATCTAGAACTTCTAACAGAAATTGAAGTGTAAATAAATAAACAAGTAAGTCTGGTCAGAGTGATGGCAGATTCGTACTTGTCTTCCAGGTAGCTGACAGTGATTCAATTCTTTCCAAAAAAACGCCAGCTTTCTTTGAGCAAAATGGCCTTAGAGTAGGTAAAATTACATGAGAACCTTTAAAAAAACAAGCACAGCATAAAAATGCATTGTCACTTAAAAATTCCAAGTATAAACTAAAAGGAAACAAGGACATAGTATACCTGAAGTATTGGATCACACATGCCGCAGATAAAACTAACAAAGTATCACCTGACCTGTGGAACAGAAAAAAACCCTGTTTGAATATAAATGTATGAATCTGATAGGGTTCTTTTTGGCCAGTTTTTAGAGAGACAGAAATACAAAACAGCTGACTACAACAAATGCATTCAAAAACAATGCTTAGAAACATTATTCCTGATAATTAGAAACAATTGCAATTTTTTTTTTCAATATTGAGATATAATGACAAGCACCCAGGAGTAATATTTCCTTTTCTTTGACATACAAGAAATTTTTAACTTTTATTTTAACAGTGGGAGTTATACTATTGAATCTAGAATTTGGAAGAATATGACTTTGAACATGAAGTGCAGTTTTAATATTTCTTTTAATACATGTAGCCAAGAATCTTTTACCTCTTGGTTTAACCTTCACATATTGCCATGGGACTTCCTTGGAATTATTTTGTACCTTTATTACTTAGGAAAAAAAAAAAGCATAAAAATGTGAATGTGTTGGAGTTCTGATGGTGAATACAGGGACCTGTCTTGGCAGTGTTATAATCTCTTTAAAAATGCTTGCCAAAAAACTATCAGAGCATTGCCACATCATACATCTCAGTCAACACAGATTACCTTTAAGGACCTTGGTTATTATTTCTTCAGGGAGGTTATTTGGTTGTTTATAGGTCTAGGAGCTCACAGACCAGATCTTCCTCTGCTTTTACTCATGGGATTTTCAAACACTCCTCAGTTTTCTGAAGATAAACGAGACAGACACGTGTAAGCTAATTTGATTGTTTGTTATGACAAGGTTAATTTGATTATTATGACTTCGAGGCTTTGAGATCCAACTCTGTCGTCATTTCTCTTGCCAGGTGATGCTTTTTTCCAAAGAATTTCAAAAATAGACCCAGTCCAGGGTTAGCTGTAAGTTTGACTGCCCGCAGTGTTTATTCCAAGGCATCTCACTTAAACATCTGACCACCAGAAATCTCCTCTATCCCTGTGGCCTTCAGCCCTTGCTGTGAAGGTGGGTTTATGAATTAAGCCCCTCGCCATAATCAGCTTAACAACTCTGAATTTAAGTTACTCTTTGCGGTTCCTGTTTTCTCTCAGGGCTGACAGAGTTAATGGCAACCTTCATAAAACACATCAGTGTTTTTCCTGTAGACAAAATAACTGCAAGGAAAAAAAAACAGTGAAGCTAAGAACTAGATAATTAAACAGACATCTTTAAACAAGGCATGATACATAGCAGGTAATAGCTGTGAAACAATTGAGACCTTGTTTGAGAAAAACACATTCCTGCTTTGTCTTCAGATACGTATCCTGCTGTGAGCTCATGGCTAATTGTTTAAAACATTTCCCTCTAGCCTCTACCTTTATTTTTTTTTTTATTCCTCTGATATTCATGACCAGTAACAGCTGCTGCTTCACACTGGTACAAGCAGTCAAGTTGGAACAAGTAGCAGACTAAACCATTCCTTGTAGTCCTTGTCCTTGTCCCTAAAGTCCTTGTCCTATAGCATAGGACATAGAGTGATCTTCAGCTGAATATGTGGAAAAGAGAACAAAATTTTCTCTGATGTAATTGCACCTGAGCTTTTTAATAGAGACAATGAAAGGAGCATACAGTTGTTATTGACTGGGAAAGGAAAGCTAAATGCTCTGCCATCTGGGGATTTTATTGAGCAGCACTTTGAAATATTCTAAAATGAATGTGAGCAGCCTGATCCATGTGTTGGCAAAGGAGAGAATGATTTGAATTAAATTTGCTCCTCTGAGTTCTAAGACAGTGTTGGTCATCATCACCTTGGAGGTAAAAGAGGTGTAATTGCTCTCCTGCAATTACAGGTGGAGTTCATATCGGAATACTTCCTAAAAAGGCAGAAAAGAAGTATCCACCAACAGCCAACTAATGCAAGCCAAATTATCTGCCCATAGAAATAGATACAACCCCACTGACATTAGAGGAGTTTTATCTACTTACAATAGCAAAGATCTGCCTTTTTACTTAGGTTTATTGTTGTACACATTCTGCCCCAGGGTCATTCTGTAATTACTATAGAAAATAGTGTACTTACTTGATAACTTCTTCGAGCAGAAAAGCAATTAGCCTGCCAAGTGACTTGATGTTCCTAAGAAGGTACAGGGTACAAAGAAGAGGTCTGGCTAGGGAGATAGCGATGGCCATTTTAGGAATTACAGTTCCCAACAAAAACCCAAGCTTTGAGCAATACCAAACCCAGAAAAATACTTTGCTGCCAGCTAACGGTACAGGGTCCTTTTAATAGTGAGGAAAAACAACTGGACTTTCTACCTGAACAGTTTGCTTAGGGTATTCTAGACTGGTGAGCAGTAGCCACATTCTACAAGATCAGTTGTCACATCTTTCTGATCTAAAATATTACTGGTGCAAAAAAGGAAAGAGGTCCTTCTGTACAGAAGCGTTATTACCACATGAATATCATTGCTAATATGTAAAATGATGCTTGATCAGTGCTTCAGCCCCAGTTTACTGGATTAGGATGGTGCTGGTGAAATCTCAGTTTACTGGGCACAAAGGCAGAGATGGAAACCTTAGTGGATATCTCAGATTGTTGCAGTATTGTTATCACAGTAGCACAAAGTGGTATTATTTTGTTATGGAAATCAAGACAATTTCTCTCAAACAGAAAATAGATGCAACACACGATGGACTGTGCAACATCTGAAAAAACTGCTTAGGTAGTTGGGAATTGAAGAATAAATTAAAGTGCACCAACCCTAAAGAATAATAACCATTTTTTGACTCTATTAGAGGGGAAAATGATTTTGCAAAGTGTGATTTACCTGGTTCCATAGAGCAGGCTGTATTGCAAGCCTCTGTTGCATTTTCTTTTCTCTTTATAACTGCTCAAAAAAAAAAATTTAAATCAATATTATGTGGAATATTGGAATGTCAGTATCTATTGAAAATGAACTGGTTTATGCTGATCTGAGGTAATTAAAATCATAGCATGTATCTTGAGAAAAATATTTTCTTTTGGGGATGAAGCCATATAGGGTTATTGGGTAAATAAAATGCTCCCAATTGTCTGCTGTTTTAGAGAAAATATTTATGCAATTGAATCTCTGTTTATCGATAGCTAATGTTCTGTTTTTATTCCATGCAAACTAGATTAAAAATGAAAAGAGTCATAATTCACAGTAAAATTTATTTTAAGAGATGGGATTACATGTAAATGGATATGTAAAATAAATTTTGTCAGAGTGCACATTACTGTTGTAGTTGGAACAAATAGAATGTTAAGTCCACATATATCTAAGAGCTTTATGTTTTTAGATGCAGGGGTAATATTAAGATTGTATTTCCCCACCTACTTTCAAAAAACAAAAACAAAACACCAGCCACTTAATAACACAAACTTGTTTGAAAATCCCAATCAGGTTCCTAGAAGGCTCCTACCAGCCTCATTTGAGTTTTGTAAGTCACTATAAATTCAAAAGAAAGCAAATCTGTGCAATGCATGCCTCTGAGGAGACAAGGAATACAGACTAGAGCTAAGAAAAAGGAGGGTTTAATTTTTTTCTTCAGACTAGAATGCACATTATTTAAGTTCATAAATTCTTCTTGAAATCTACACTTTTTAAGGTAAAAAGAAGGAGAGAGTGGGAAACAGTTGCAAGTTGACATTTTTAAGGGAAATTCTTAAAATTAGTTTTCACTTTCATTTTAAAGGGAGAAATACATTTTCTGACTCCAATAAAGTAAATTCTGGTTAATCTTAAGTGGCCATAAAGCTCTGTGGTGAAAATAACCCCAGTAAGAGAAGTTTCAAGACAGAATTCATGCATCATCTCAGAGGATATGTGACAGCAGGAGTTCTCACTACTCCTCAGAGACTACAGCTGGTGGGAGGCTTCCTGAGGGAGCAAGAGAAACAGGAGCACAAGAAATGCAGAATGTCTCATGAACACCAATGAGTTTAGCCTCTCCTACTTTCTAATTTTTGCAGGGACAAAATCCTGCAGATTCATGTGCAGAGATCCTACAGATCTCACTTAAAAGAGTGAAATCTCCAAGTTAAGGAAAACACAAAAGTAAAGTTTTATTTAGAGACACAAATTTTGAGCATGTATTACTTTTCAGGGATACTAGATGTAATGAACAAATGTAATGAACTAGTTAAGTTCAAGTGCAAGCCTGTCATAACTGCAAGCTGGAAGTAAGAGTTGTAGCCAGCAGAGTTCAGTCTGCAAGTATTTGACATCCATATGCAATGTCAAATAATTTTCTAGGGCCAGATAGTCATGAATAAAAGTTCATAGATTAATTCCACAGTTTTCTTTGCTATACTTTTTAATGAGTTCTCTCACTTAGATGGAGATTTACATAAGGCAGCCTGTTAAAAATTAAATTGAGATGCTTCCACCATAAATCTGAACATGCTGTAGCATCACAGCTCTACTAGGGCAAAGTAAAGATTTAGAGACTTTTTTTTAGCAACACTTTTAGTCTTGTGTTGGTTTTGGAATGCAATTTAATGACAATTTTTTTATTTTTAAAAGGTTCTTTAGATACCTTGAAGAAAACATTGCTTTCAGTCTACACTCTACTGTAATGGCTTGTACTGATGTATTAGTCCCACATATTTCTCTCAGTCCCTTCACTCCAGGATAAAACATTTAGTAGTGAAGCTTGTACAAGGGAGGCTGTGTACAGTCACAGGTACAAACAGTTTTATGCAACTCAGTCAGCTAATTGTGAGAGCACAGCTTGAAGTGATGCTTGTCCTGTCACTATAGAAATCTGTACCCGAGGGGAAAATGTCATGGGATTATCAGAGGTGACTCCTGAAACAAGGTGTCCTACCGACTTTCCAGCTATGGAAGTTTCACAGTCCAACTCTCTTGCAAATAATGTGCTTGCTTTCATGTATCCCCTGCTTTTGACTGTGTTTGCAGCAGCTTTTCCCCTCTCATTCCACATGCATTCCCAAACTGCCTTTGCTGGCAGCTGTTTCCAGTGAGCCAGCATCACAGTTTTAATGAGCTGGTATGTAGAAGGTTTTTGGTTTGTTTTTTTTTTTTTTCCTCTGAAGACATATCAAGCATTGCAGACCTCTAATTAGTGGTACTTATAGCTAAAGTTCAATAGTCAAGGCTTTTGAGGCATTAAGAGATTATATCCTTTAATAGCTCTGAAATTAATGAAAAACATCCTTATTTGCTTCTCATTTCTCAGCTTTACCGACTTCAGGATATAGTTTGGTGTCATGGAATGTGTGTATAATGTCTTCAAGGGGCTATACCGGTGCATTGGCATGTCACCAGAACAGGGAGAAAGCTCTTTTCTATATAAGAACTATGAAACCCAAAAAACTGAGTGAATCAAAATGGATATGTGTGTGTGTTTGTTTCTGTCAGGAGAACTTCTACATTTTATCCTTGACTATGATCTTGCAATAGATCAAGTTGTCCATTCTCTTTCATTTGATTGACAGCAGAGCCAACACTGGCTGCAACTTTTTTTCGTTCCTCACGTTTCTTTTCACCTATTTTTTTAACTTCATTTTTCTCTCTTCCTCTCTAGAGATCCATCACAGCAACATGCAGCTCCCAAGTGTAATCTCTGATTTGTTTGGCAGTGTATGTCTAAATCAAAGAGAAGGGGCAGAAAGTATCCTGACTGATGTGCAACCTTATAATGATTTTCTTCCATAATCCCTCACAGAGTGTCATTCAAGGAAAAGATAAATAATTACTTTAAAACAAGACCTCAGAGTTTCATGGTGATGTTCTGCATGTCAAAAGCTCATTCTGTATCTCAGTTGCAAGAAATAGTCTATCTTGTCAAACAGTCAGTTAATTAAAAAAAAAACCAAGCAAACAACCAAACAACAATTCAAAATCCAAAACAAGAAGGAGCCAAACCCTTGAAATACTCCCTAACAAATCAGTGATCCCAGCTAGTTGAAGGAGTCATAAAAATTGATCCCAGATACCCCAAATATTCCTTTCTGTGACTGATGTGTTACAGCAAAAGTCAGTGAAGACTGTCTTGAGTTACTTTCTCACAAAATTAAGGGTATTGAGTTGTCAATATACCTCAGGCTTTACAGATCATATCAGGTGTAGCTGAAATCTGCAGTGTAAGAGCCTTTTTTTTTTTCTACTGTGGTGTTCAGTTGAAGAGTGATTTCAAGTGTTTGTTGTCAACATCAAAAACATTCTGCAAATTTTAGACTTTTTTAATGGAGTTGCTTATGTTTTGTAATTATGGGGTATATTTATTTACCTGTAAGGTTTGCAATTCTACTTTCAATGCATCTCTTTACTAGAAATACCACTCTGCTTACCCTATTGCAGTGTATTTTGGCACATTTAAAGAAGAGCCCCTCGGTCCTTGAGTACAGCTCTCCCAGGTTTTAAGCCAGTGTGAAGGAAACATCCCAGTGCATCTGCATGAGCTACACTCCTGTGATAAACTCGTGGCAGAAGAAAAGGTGCCAACATGTGCATTTCTTACAAAGTTGAAATAATTTTTTCTCTCTCTCAAGGTCTTCACAATTTTTTCATATACATTTGGCTTTGGTCATGTACCCTGATGGACACCCTCAAGTGCCATATAAGAAGAACATTTGCAAGCTACAACCTGAGTCATAAATCCCCAAATGCCCATTTCAGTCTGGAGACCCCTTTGGCACCCAAATTTTTATCTTCTAAGCTGTTTGAGTTCTGTGAATACCCAGCAGCACATCCATCATGCCTGAGCTAACGGCAACAATTTCATGCTTTAAGACCATTTTCTACACTTTGAGAAGTTTGTTCTGCTGGCCAAATTCAGTGTATTGCCTTTCCAATTACAGTACAAATTCAGTGTATTGCCTTTGCAATTACAGCAGTGACGGGCACTTCAAGACTGTAACCAGAGGAAATTATATCATTCCCTAATTTTTGAACAACTTATTTACACATCTCCCATCTGGGAAATAGAAGACTTCCTTTCTCAATATCACCTTGTATTACTTTCCTTCCAGATAAGCATCTTCATTAGAAATTATAATCACAGTTTTCATAATTTCCCCTTTATTGCCTGTTTGGCCCTCTGAATCTTAGATATTTTTGTAGTATGGTGGCAATGAAGTGCTTCTTTCCCTCAGACTAATGAATATCTGTTTGCATAGGACATCACACAGGAAGGTGAATGTATGAACTTAAACTACTTCTGACCAAGGAAGATCAAGATTTGTACTTCTACTACCACGTAATTTTATCTTGGCATTATTGTAAGGTAGCAATAAAAAGTCGCCCTCTTATCCTACTGTCCTAAAACCCAGTCATCCTCCTCAAAAATTCGTTTTTTGTCCGCATGCAAGAATACATTTCCTATATGGATTATAAAGATTATAGCCCAGAGTCAACATTTCAAATGCACATTTCTTTTGGGAACACTTGTGCTGTTTGGGGTGTTGTGAATCACTATTAGTTAGAAGTCTTGCTGTCTGTGTTCACTTAGGAGAGAGTTTTGGCCCTAAACTGGATTTATGAACATGAAATTTGGCACTAGGTTGCTCTGGCCTTTTATTTCACTGTAAACACAACGAGAAACCCAAATTGCTGAACTATGGACATGGCCATCATTTCTACCAGACTTGCTTGTGCTGTATTAAATAACTATGCAAGCATGAAAAACTAGCCATAGAGACAGTGGTGAAAGGCCTCAAAGTACCAAAGGAATGAAAATTAATTTAATTTTCTTTTCTATTAGAATATCAGAAATACTCTGGAGTACTTTATAGACTCAGTAAAATACATGCTTATTTTATGTCCATATACCACTCCAAATTATATAACATAATTATCACTTGTTAAGTTTTTTTAATGCTGTGTATATGTGCGCTAGAATTTGCTGTTATTAGTAATTCAGCTGGTGTGGAAAATTATACAAGACAGCATAAAAATAGAATCCATCTTGTTGTAATGCTTTTTGCATTCAAAGCACCCCAAAGTAATAGAGAGACTATGTTATTGTTAGGCATTAAAGACCCCCCATTAACTGGGAAAAGCTATTTGATAGCTTCAAAGATAATTGAGGATAAATTTCTTAATGCAAGACTAAAAAGAAAAGGCACTCTCAAACAAATTTATCCTACAGAGAAAAAGCTGGGGAGAGAAGTGACTTTTGTCCTCTCTTGGTCAATAGACGCTATTAAATCTCTAAAATCATATTAAACAATATTTTAGGGAACTGACTTAAATCCATAAGGGGAATAAAAAAGAATGAAGGCAGATATTTATTCTGAAATTTCATGCAATTGCGACTGTATTTCAGAGGCTGATGACACACCATGCACATGTTATAATTCACTTGGTCAGACAGCATGGGTTAAAATGGGAATATCATCCCAGGCATTAGCCATTAATCTGGGTATCTCATTGCTTTACTAAGGTTTAGGTTATACAGATAATAACTCCAGGCCACAATTTGACACCTTTATTCATGCTGAATGGTGTCTTAGGCAGCATCAAGTCCCACAAAAATCAGAAGGTTATTTACAGGGAAATGCATTAGTCAATGTAGCAGAATATTGTCCTTTGGCAACATCTGCAGATGGAATTGTGCAGTAAAACATGACTGTACCAGCCAGAGCAGGGTGTCATAATGGCTTTGTATACAAATTTGAAACTGATTCTAAGATAGTGCCTCCTGATAATGTCATTTTTCTCTCTCTTTCAACGTGTGATTCCTTGCCACAGAGCTGTAATGACAGTACAACACTAACATTTTATCAAAGAATGACAACCAAACCATGGATAGGAGTTATCAAAGTTATAACACTGAGACATGTTTGGGACTCAAAGTCAGGAAGAAATTTACTGTGTTGATCTTAAAAACTGCTTTAGTTTAATGCAGACTATTTTGTGATTCTGTGTCTTTTTTTCTTTGCTGTATGGTTTTATTGCTATCTTCTGCAAACAAAATCACCGACTATTCTTTTAAAACATTCTTTAAACTTATTTTGGAAGTACATTAGACTCCTTTAGAGCCATTTCGTCTACTTGAGTCTGTGTGATAGCCATAATATTGGAAAATATTATTGTAAGGCCTCGAAAAGAACTACACTTAACAAGAAACTGGCTTTTGGGGAAATTAAAATAGCAGAGAAAAGAAATGGCAAAAATTAGTAATGGAAAACCTGCATTTCAAGAGGCAATAGAAAGAACATTTTATTTGATTTAGTCAGATATTCAGTTTCAGCACAATGATAGTAGTTTGTGTAATCAAAATCCCTCACAACAAGAGCTAATAGAAAATAACCAAATGTTATTGTGTAGTTCCTGATAGTACAAAAATGAATGCACACCAAGTACTCTTGCCAGCAGATGATCAATTTTGACTTCTAGAATGGGAGCTCCAGGAGAACCATGGGCCTGACTTTAAGCACCTTTGCCATTTGGATCTCATGGTGCTACATCTGTCTGTTCAGCAACATTTCTGAGGGAGAGACAGGTGCCTGTGCATGTGAAAACATCCTAGGATGTCTTATAAGGTACTGAGGGAAATGAAGTAGAAAAAGCCCTGCATTGCTGCCTGTGTCTTTCAGAGGTTTCCAGCACTGCAAACACCATGGGGAGGAGCTGATCAGGTGTGGATGGGAGCTGCTCCGTTCTCCCAGAAAATAGTTGTCCCAGTACTGCTGTGCAGCATGTTATCAAGCTTGTTAAGATAGGTCAAAGAGCTTGAATTGCTTGTAGAAGCTGGGAAAACTTTTCTGGAGCCTTTCCAACATTTTTGACCCAAGAGGTCAGACCTCCTTCCTGAGAGTGCTGAACCCTGTTAAAATGTGTGGGCTCCAGATAAGAGCTCACTGGACAGAAGTTCGCAGCCCATAAATTGAGGTATTTGAACTGCCCCCAGCTTCTTTTCAGGAGCTCCCAGCCCCCCTGTCTGGAGTAAAGTTGGGCATGCTTCAAGGAGAGGAGTAGTTATCAAGGGTGCTGAGGAGAATCATCAGGCACTGAAATGCTCCAGAGGACATCTTCCTTCCACTCAGACAAGAAAGTCTGGGTTTTGATAACGTGTTTCAGCAGTGTTGCTTTTTCCCATGCTGAGAATTTCTGCAACACTTAGTTTATCAGTCTTGGACAGAACGGTTGTGGCCATAAAACGTGATCTCATTCATACCTTCCTCCACCAGACACTTCACCCAGCAGAACCTTTCACAGGTTTCCTCATTCTCATTATATGTGAAGGGGATTTTAAGGGAAACTATTAGATGATCCTCAAAATGTTTATGTGCTCCTTTGCTGTGCTATCATGCTGACAGCCTCTGTCGCTGCCTTCGCTGTTACCCAACAACTGCTGTCTCCCCTGAAGGTATTTTTTGCTTTCTGTCTCTATTGCTACCTTCTTTTCCTTGTCTCCCCTTAAAAATTACTCATTTATCATATGAAAATGAGATTTTTCAGAAGTTAAAACTTCTGGTTGTGAAGTTTAAATGTCTGAAGTTAAAACATCTGGTTGTGAATCTTTTTTATGGAATAACATTTGAAGTGTCCATTACATGAAGGTGACTGTCTCTGTTGTCCCATTCTGGACCATCTGCTACTGCTGTCACTTTGCCAATTTTCTGCAGAGCAAATAAAAGTTAGAGCTTTTCAACCCAACAATCAGAAAACCTCATCCTGCCCCTCAAAACAGCTAGAACAATCTGTCTGAAAATCCTTTATCCCAAAGATACCAATCCACATCAAAAATTAGTCCAAAGGAGACACAAGCGGTTTGGAAAATTTCATCTTAAGTGACGGGACAATGACAATATCCAAAAATGAGAAGAGTTGTGCAGCTTTAAGATTGGCTGAAACTAAAGGCAGAACTTTCAATTAGAATCTAGATGGTGAAAAGTCACAGCTACTGATACCAGGGCGAACATCTGCCCTTGGATAAGTATTTGTAAGAAGTTCCTATCAACTTTCAGCAGAAACATTTGCACAGATCCAGCTCTGAATTTCAGCCTGGGTTGCAGGAAGTTATGTCTGATTTTGTGCTGGAATCATTATCAGTTAGAACTGCCTAATTTTTGTCATTACGTATTCCATGCTATGAAGAGAATAGATGCCAGCAGCATGTTAGGATGGGAAAAAAGATGAAAAGTTTTAAGTATAATTACTTTACAATATAATCAGATTACACTATTGGGCATTATAATATTTTGTGACATGCACAGTGCCACAGATGGAAATTTTAATTTTTACTACTGATAAATTATTACTTTATTACTTCCTTGAAATTTTTTGTTCTCCTCATGGGAGAGTTCCAGAGAAATAAATGTGAAGTGAACAGAGTTGAAATGTGCAGCGTGGGTGGTGAAACTGCCAAGTTGATCACTTTGTTCTGGGTTTAGTGGTTGTAGACAATTCTCTTTGATTTATCAAAAGTTATGAATGTACATTAAAATAATTGAGATCCCAGTAAGTACAAGGAACAAAAGATAGGACACAGATGTAAAAATACAATATTAATGTTTATTACAGGTAAAGAAACAAATGGTCTGCTAAACAAATCTGACTGCATTGGGAATCTGAGCCTTTCCAGGAATTTATACTGATGCCAAATCAATTTATGTTCTATACATAATATGAGTAATAGGGGAGAAAAGAAAATTGAACACTTCTATTGCGGCTTAGTAATTAAATTCGGTGTTTTAAAAAGTTGTCCTACCACAAAAGTCTTTTCAAATAAATGAGTGGCCTATAAGTGCATTTTTAATAAAATTGATTTAGATACATTCCAGTCTACTACTATATACCTATGGTTTTAAAATTTAAGGCAATGTTTCCAGTTAATCCTTTTTAGCACAATTGAAATGTCTAAAACATTTTTTCTGAGATTCTGAGTTAAAGTTTAGTCACTGAACTTTTGCCTGGCAATCAAAGAACTACTGCATCACACTGACTGCTGCTGCCAAGTACCTCTCAGTCCTTAGGACTGAGCAATTTTCTTGGGGGGTTGGAGCTAACTAGGACCAGAACCAGCTCACCTCTATCTCATTCTCTTGCTGTTTGTAAAAGAAACTTCTCCAACAACTTGAAGTCTTTGATCTGCAGACTGCTCCTCACAGCAAGCAATAATTTAAGGGTTAATCTGCCTTATCTATTGCCTCTCTTTAAGATGATCTCCAAATTCAGCTCGCAGATTTAAGTCTCTGACTTCTCTGACTGCAAGGTTATTGCACAGTCTTAAGCCTACTTTGCCCCCTTTGTTCTTCCGAGAGATCTACAGTGATTTGAGTATAGGACTTTTTAATAGGACCATCTCCATCCTGAGTGTAGTACTGTAGTACTGATTTTGGTCTAAGGATATGAGAAGTGTCTGCTCTCATCAGAGCAGAAGAGCTTATGAACTTCAAGATCTGATCACTTTTCACTGCAACACTTTCCCCAGTAAAACACATCCCCTCTCCCATAAGATCCTGCTGTGTTAAGGGTATTCTGGGCAAAATAACTTGCTACAGGACTTGCTCCTCTGATCATTGATGTGAGAGAGCAGAGAGAGTGGCTACCAGGGAGAAGTTATATTCTGTCCAATGCAGAGGCCAATTTAACCTTATGAGATGCAGGCATCAACTTTAAGATGCCATGTTGAAAGCAATAATAACATTTAGTCAACAGAAGAAACAAACATATTTATGAGGTCTTGGCCCCATTAAAGTCAATGGCAAAACTTCTGTTAACTTCAGAGAAGCCAGTGTTTATATTCCCTTTTCAGATACTGTAAAGTACAGAAAAGTGGGGCCTGAGAAATTACTGCACCAGCCAGGCACAAAAGGCCAGCTGCTCCATTCCCCTTTAAGGACAGTTGCTTGCATCCATCAGCTCCTGCCACCAGCCTTCCAATTTGAAAGCAGTGCCTAAGTTCACAGGTAACATTACAAATGATGTTATGTTTTCTTTCTGTTAAAACCATCTGCTTTTGAACTGTCTGCCTGCACAACCTGCACCAGCCTAGAACATAGTAAGCAAATGCTCCCAAAGGTATTCCCCAGTCTCCAGTGATGAGGTGAAATAGGAATTGATCCTTCCACCTACATCACTATCACTGCACATTATTTCTTGCTGTCCTTTGAGGCCAGACCTCATAGTTCATGGGGTAAAGATGTTTGCAAGCAGCAAAGGATCACCCCAACTGAATCCCTGTTCTTTAGCAGTGCTGTAAATACTACTTTTTTTGGAGTTTTTTTGGTTGGTTTATTTGTATGTGTTCTTTTTCTTCATGTCTTGTTATTTTTAAATATCATATATGTGCTTGATCTCTTCTCGTTTTAAATAAATAGCAGTGGCACTTGGGAAGTCAAGAGGGAGAACAAAGTTTGTTAGCACTAAAGCCTTTTTTTTGTCATCCTGTCAGCTGTACTACATGACAGAGGATAAGGTTTAGATGAAACAGCAGGACTGATCCTACATCAAAATAAGGAATGAACTCTTCTGCTTAAAACTCTGCTGATATGAATGCAACCATTGAATGGTAAGTGGATCTTTGAAGCTGAAAGCTTAAAAATAAGATTTCAGCCATTTAAAAATGCACACACACACATGAGGCTTTCTGAGAATTTGACACTTTATTCCTACTGCATTGTTGTGACAACTGGATGGCCAACCAAGCGCTCCAAGCACAAACATCCAAAACAGCACGAATTCATAAATGTGTCAAACAGTGCAGAGAGGACTTGGGAGTTCTCTTCTCTGCAGACATCTCTAGTACTTTAAAAAACAAGCAAACAAACAAAAAGACATCACCTACCTGCTAGTGAGAAGAAAAAAAGGATACATAAAGCACTGAAAACTCATTACAAGTGTCTGAGTGAAATTTTGTAAGAGCTTTTTGGCCATGGGTGCTGATTACTCAGTGCTGTGACTTTCCTTAGAAGCTTCTTGTTGCGCTTGGCTTGTTATTGTATTTAGTGCAACACATTTTCATACAAAATTTCCTTTTTTTGGTTGGCTATCTCAGTCCTTTTTTTAAAGTGAAAGTCCTTTTTTAAAGTGTCTTTTTTCGTGGCAGTGAAGCAACAGATGTGATGTTTATAATAAGCTTTACAATGAGGCAAATATAAGTGTTTTGATCAAAGGCATGGTTGAAGTGATAGGAAGCCACTGTTCCCATAATTTCCAGTATAGGGTTTAATGTCTTTGTATCAGTGCTTAATCTCTGGCCACAAAAACAAAGAGGAACTAGGTGATCAACTCTGGCTTTAATATCACAGAAAAGAGGCTGGTTTTATCTGTAGAAACTCTGCAAGGTTTATTGCTGTTATGCCAAATTCCAACACTAGTGTCACTATTACCATATCTGCTCTGTGATTATTCAGCCACATGCAGCCGCTGCTACAGTGCTGCATGAAAGTGGGAATGGATTTGGTTTGGAGCTGTACAGCCAGGAGACAGGCAGTGGATGGAGAAGACAACAGAGGAGTAGCAAAGCCACATCACATTTCAGCCAAAAATGCTCGGGTTGAGGTAAAGCCATGCATACAAACACCAAAAAAAAACAAACAAAGAAACAAACAACAACAAAAAAAGAGAGACTAGAAGCAACAGAGTCAGGTGAAAGTTGGATGAATCAAAAGGATCCATAAAATTATAAGATATTGTGCCACTGTTAAAATTTCTATTCTCATCTCTGCTTTTTCCCTGTTGCACTAGACTGGTTACTGACTGACAACATGATTAGGCTTTTGGTCTTTTGATTTCACAGCAGAAAATGCAAAGTTATTTCAGTGCTTTTCATTTCCCACCTCTCTCACATCATATCTTTACAAGTTTAGGATTGTTTTACTTCTTTCCCTTATCATACCTTTCTCCTGCAGCTTTCTACTGCAGCTCTGTGTCCCACTGATGTGAATCTGCAATAATATACAATTAGATGATCTTTTACTCCCTTTTTGTTAGTAAGATATCTATTTTATGACGATTTTTTTCTACTGCCACTGCAAGCATCCATGTTTGTTAAGACATATCCTTTCTAACAATAAGAAGAAATAACTGAAATCAGACTCAAAATGAGGACATGTTAGATACAACTGGGTCTCTTACGTTCCTCACAAGTTTTATCCATCTTTACTGTGGTGCAAGAGATTTTGCTTCACAAATATATGATTCTGTACATCAAAATTATTTAAACTTCAAGTTGGATAAAGAAATAAAGAAGGAAGAAATTAACTAAAATGAGAATTCATCTCTTTTTCCAAAAGATTATTTTTATATACAGCTCACAGCAATTCATCACTGTGCCACATTCCACTTCCATGTCTTTATAGGATTATTACTTTACTGTTTTTATTGAAATTTTTGATACAACATAAAGACAAGTAAAGCCTGGGGGACAGAGCACTTGATTTATGTATGCTTCTTTTGTCTGTGATAATAAACAAACAAAAAAGCAAACACATTTCTCCATCAGATCCATGAAAGTAAACACATAGGAAGAAGTTTCAAAGGAGAACAGCATTAATGGCAAGTTAAACATAACCAAACAATCAAAGGAATCTCTGGTGCAGTATTCCTTTAACAAGAATAGTGAAGAATTTGCTACAAGGAAAAAACCACCCAACTTCTTGTCACAGTGAAATGATGGCAGAGCCTGCAGAGCATGCTAAAAGGAGCAAACTAAACATGGTAATTAGACTTTTTGCTTGTCAGTGCAGCCTCTGAAGACTTAAGCAGCCTGAGCTAAAATATCGAACTAGATGACAAACTGCCTGCAAAAGCTATGATGGCTGAATGTCACTGGAACACGTACTGTATTTCAGGTTTTGTGGGGTGTTTTTCTTTCTGTTACCTCAGACCCAAGAGTTTATCTCTTCCCCCCACTTCCATTGCCAGTATTTTGGGACATTCTGGCTCTGTGAAGGCCTGGCAGTGTGGTTTGCTCTCCAAGAGTGGCACACACAAGCACAGCTCCCTATGCTGGGGACTGCCCTGTGGAAATGTCATCATATCACTGCTGCTTCCAGCTGGTGGCCAGAGCAAACAGCTCATTGCACACTTTTAAACAAGAGGACTGTGTTTTACTACCATCAGGCCACTCATCTGGAATGCTGCCCAGCTTTTTATTCCACTGGAATATTTCCTGTGGCATGGTCAGAGAGGCGACACCAACTTTCTCAGTCATGTTTCCAGTTTAATGATGAAATCAGGGAGCCATTGTAACTTGCACCATTGTATCTAAACTGGATCGTGAAAGTTCATTTTTTCTGAGAGTCACTTCCCTCTTTCTGGTCATGGTGATTATGTCACGGAGGCAGCTGCTGTTGATTGGAAAGTGAATCCTGAATTGTTTAGTGGCAGCATTGATGTTCACCCTAGGCAACACACAGGTGCCCTGTGTATAGAGCCCTTCAACTGCTTGGAATGAATTCTGGTAGAAGTAATTTGTGCCACGAAATGCAAGAATGCTGAAAACACCTCTTCACTTTGCCAGGTTCCTTGCTGCCAAGAGGATTTCTTATGACAAGGACTCATTCTGCACTCTGGCACATCACTGTGAGTAGCTGATGTTTCTGCAGCAGCCTCAGAGCTGTGACAGAGTGACTCCCACAGTGCTGAAACCTTAGGCCCATGTGATTCAGCCACAGAGAGGTACTGGTGCTACTGCTCTGTATTTGCAGAGAAGCTAGGTGACCAAGTACATTTTAAGTATGTTTCTTCCTCTGCTGTCCCTGATATCCCTTCTCCCTCAGATCTATTAATAATGGAGTTTTTGTCCGGTTGAGGCAGCTTTTCTCTCAGTATTTCTCTGGTATGACCCTTGGTATCAGCAGCTTGTCACCATTTAACCATTAGCAGCCACTGCAGCTGCCTTCTTTGGAAGTCCTGGGAATGCAGCCCTATGGCCTCCTCTCATCCTTCCTGCCAAGCCTGCTCAGGCATCTCAGCCATCCTTCTTTGGATAGCAAAAATCGAGTGGAATCAAAGCCCTGTAGGAACAAATTGGCCCTGCTTTACATTTTATGAGGTCCTTTTATTCTTCCATACATATTTCTTTCTTATGACTCTTCACCCAACCACTTCAGTTCTTTTTTTTTTCTATTCCCTTCTGTAATTGTAGCACCCCACACTACTCTTCTTCCTCAACATAGATTTTTTACTCATGTGTGTGTCACTTCATCTGATTCTCTCAGGTAATATCAATCTATGAGAACATCTCCTATTTCCTTTTCCAACTCTCAGGCAACAGAAGTTTCTGCCAGAGAGATCTGAAGAACTTCTCCCCTTGACTTTAAATTGGTTTTGCACATCTCACTTTCAGTGACAAACTTGGAAAAGCAGATGAAAATAAGAAATGTTAATATTAAGAGACTTTACTGCTGTGAAGCTGGTCATTGAAATCCTGAGATTAGTCCTCAGACTACAGATTGCAAGCCAGTATTTTACTGTTTAGAAAAGGAAAGGAAAGTATGCATAAATGTAACAATCCATTAAAGCATAGTTAAGTATAAACTAAAGGCCACAATTATAGCAGAGTGAATTGTTTTTTCTATCTCATCACATCTGTCACACTCAAGAAGTTCATGAATTCTGAAGCAGTCTTCTCATTTAAAATAGAGGGAATATTCCTATATACTGAGACATTATTTTTAAGGACAGAGCTTACGTGGGAGCTGCTTTACTTCTATAATGAAAAAAAATAAACCACATACTTCAAAAGAATGATTTTTGGAATCAAGCAATCTGAAAAATTAAGTAGAAGGTGTTTACACAAGATCAAGGTATGTGGTCATGCCCCCAGTTGCTTTTCTTGGGGATTACAGTAAGGCACCAGTCAGGTCTGTTTCTACAAATTTGCAGCTGCTGCTTCTGATTTGTTCTGCCTTGATATAATCAATCTGAATCCATGGTCTCTCCCTGTGCTGCCACAGAGATGACTCGTGGGAAACAGAGCAAAATGCAACATATCCTGCCCCAGTGCTAATGGCTGTGACACAGCGTCTCCACTACCAGGTCAGTGAGTTAAGAGCTGAGTGCCTATGACCTTCATCTTGCTTGTAAATTTAATTGCTTTGGTTGTTAGCTAATGTCCTGAAGAAAAAAATAATGGAAAGGATGTCACTAGCTAATTTATATTTATTTATTCTGTATTCTAATGTTTTACCTATTAAGAAAGTCATAGCCTGAAATTGTGAGTGTTGCCCGAACAGGAATATTTGCGGTGCTGACACACCAGATTAGCTGAGTGTAGTATTGCATTTTCAGTGGATTTTCTGTGCATGTCCTAATTCAAGAATACACCAAACATTGGTGTCCTGACTGCCCATGCACTTGGATGCTATTCATGTTTACATTCAAGAACACTGTCCTGTGATGGGATGAGGCCCTGAAAACTGCCCTTATAAACAAAGCGGAGACTGAGATGCTTTAAAATTCAAATTGTGGGGTTCACATGGATTCTGTTGCACTGGTGTGAAACTGTGTGGCCATGCATACTTTTTCTGCCTCGCAAGGAAATGGGCAGAAGGGTAAGGGAAGCACTGGGACTGTGATTTATAAACAGTTAGATTTAATCTTCAGGGATTATTCATCTTATTTCCTTTAAAATACAAAAAAAAAAAAAATTAAAAAATGTAGTGTGTGTTTCTCCCTTCCCAATTTATTTAGTCACTTGCAGTGAAACCAAGCACTAAGATAGGTCTGGCCTGAAAATTGAACAATGAGATAATTTAAATGCAACAGGAGATGGTCCAGAACTGTGTATTGGCTTAGTTTGCAAAATTTTTCAGTTATGCTCTTCACTTTTACCTAGGCAGGAATGTTACTGCCTTGACAATCACTGAGGCCAAGTTCCCAGAAATCTCTTCCAGCCACTTTCTGCAAGTATGACTAAATGAAAATGTCGGTCACTGTGGTGACACTGTCAGGGAAAAAAAAAGTCACTCAAGAGACACCCCAGTAGATAGGAACTTTGTTAATTAGCAGTGGGAAATGGGAGTAAGAACAATTTTCTTTTCACAGGGAAGGCATTAGGTTTTTGTTTTTTATTTGGATATTAAAGCAATAAAGCCTTGATATGTTAATTTGTTGGATCTGAATGTGCTTAGGCTCCGTGATGAAGCTGTTTTGACATTGAATGATGGGGATGTTTTGATAGTGCATTTCTGAGGTTGTGCTGTTTTGACACAAAAGGCTTTGACAAGATATTTGTAAGGTCACTGTGACCTACCACTGCTGTTATGTGGAAGTGATGGAAATGTAAATGCACTGATGTCTAATCAATGGAATGAAGCACTGTGGGATATATGTAAATTGAGATGTAAATTAGCTAGTGTGGGTTATAAATGAGCATGTTAGAAATATGCTTCATGGGAGCTTTCTTGGACATCTTGGTTTTTCAGTCCTGAGGGGAAAGGAGTATTTAACTTTGAAAACCCTACGAGGCCTTGTGGTGGCCTTCCAGGACTTAACAGGGGCCAACAGGAAAGAAGGGGAAGGGTGGTTGATCAGGAAGTCTGTTGATAGGAAAAGAGGCAGAAGGTTTAAATTGAAATAGGGTACACTTAGATAGGACATTATAAAGAAATTTTTTACTGTGAGGGTGGTGAGGCACTGGAATAGGTTGACCAAAGAAGTTGTGGCTGCTCCATCCCTGGAGGTATTCAAGGCCAGGCTGAATGGGGCTCTGAGCAACCTGATTTAGTGGGAGGTGTCCTTGCCCATGGCAAGAGGTTGGAATGAGATGATCTTTAAGGTCTCTTCTAACCCAAAATTTCCTTTGATTCTATGATAGTGTGAAAAGAGTGTTTGGCTTTGCATAGCTGCCTCTTTCCACAGATTAAGACAGAAAAAAAATGTACATTTTTATTTCCATTTAAGAAAACTTGTGACTGTAATAACCTCACAAATTTGAATTGACCAAAGCAACCACCTTTAACTGGGCCTTGCATAATCTCAGCCTAACTTCTGGTCAACCCCCAGTGGAAAAGCTGCTGGTTTAGTGATGTCGAATCCACATCACAAAACTCCTTTTCCCTCTTACAGAAAAGAGGCTGCTGTCATTTCTGCTCCCAAGATGACACCTGGATGGAGCAGGCAGAGTCAGCAATGCAGACTGCTGGGCTGGCAAAGTAGAGGGAGGCAGCGAGGCAGCCTCTGGTAAAGGATGCTGCCCTGGGCTGCGGGATGCTTGTGCCTGTCTTTTCTTTTGCTATTTTGTGCCAAGCCAGACAACTGTTGGAGAATTAGCAGGCGGCTGCCACACAAATAGAGCAGCCTGCTGTATTGTGTATTATGCAATTGAATGCCCTAACAGGAGATGGATCAATATCATAGCAGGAGAGGTAAGGAATCCAAGAACAGTCACAGAAGGGTGAAGAGAGAGAAGAGGCTAGAAGAGGAATGAAGAAAGGTTCCCCCTCTCTTTCAGAAATAATATTATTCTTATTTCTTTTATTTTCTTTTGGATTTGGTCTGTGTGCCTGTATATATTCGGGATTTGCCGGAAGGCTTTTGCCAGTGTCTTTCTTTTTTGTTTGTTTTGGGGTTTTTTTAATTTTTGTAATCGTGTGTCTGCTTTATTGCTCTAAAACCTACCAGAGCTTGATGTCAGAGCATTGCTGCCTGAAGAGCTTGTACTGGCCTCTATTTCCAGTCCTGTACAATCTCAGTTTAAACACTATGGCAGTCAGCTCAGAAGTGCCTGTAGGTGGAAAACATCACTGTAACATGATGCAGTTGATTTTACTTCAGCATGGCCTTGAGACAAGCCACGCTGGCCCATGGAATGTGTGTAGTGACTCCTCTTTCTCTGTACCAATCCACACACTTGAAGATATAAATTTGCCCTTTCTGAAAACAGTTTTAGAAAATGTACAATAAGCCCCCAGTTTTAGAAGGTAAGAGCAAATATTAAATAGATTGCAAACAAGGAAGCCTGTAGAGAAATTTAAGATATCACATTAAGCAAACACATAATTCCTTGCTTCCTTCTGTACCCTTTCACCAATCTTACCACTTCTATCAATCTTCAATCACTCTAATCATCTCTTTCTAGCCTCTGCAACCTGCAAAGAGCATAAAAAGCCCTGCACTGGCTTTGTGGTCTCATTTCTCTTCTCTTTGCTCCCAGCAACACAAATAAGTGATTTCACAACCATTGGGAAGGGAGAGCAGAGGGAAAAAAGATTTAACCTACCTCATCTAATCAGAAGCTCCTAACAGATGGAAGGAAACTGCTCCCTGAGCCCAACAAGGAACTGAGCCAGGGCTCTTCCCTCACCACCAACTGCTGCCAGCTAAACATCTGAATTTCCTCTCTTCTGGAAGCTTATAAAAGCTCTAATCCAAGGAATGGCACCTCATTCTCTCCTCTTCCCTCCCTCATGCCATCTCCTTCTCCCACAGCACATGGCATTACACCCTTCCAGACAGATGAGTTTCAACATTGTGACAATGTCTGAGTCACTGTTTTCCACCCACTGTCAAATCCACTGTAACCAAAAAAAAAAAAAAAAAAAAAAATCAAAACAAAACAATGTCCACAGAAAAAAAATAAGAAAACCAGCAAGAATTGGTAACACTTTCTCTTTCTAACACGTCCTCTCAAGGTTTTCATAAAAAAGACTCAGAGAACAACTGTGGACCACGGTTTCTGAAATACCATGAAGAACCACATTTTACATCAGGAGGGTAAAATTCAAGTGTCTTTCTGGCAAAAGGTACCATTGATTAGCCAGCCACTTGCATTTTTGTGGGCTTGCCTTTCCTTTTTGGAACAGAAATGTTGTCCTGCACCTGACTAACCTCCAGAGTGGAGGTGATACCTTGGTCCCTGTCAGAGCACAAACTTCAGCTGCCAAAATTAAATTGCCCATTACACCAATTACTCATTTCCAGCTATGTGCTGTGTCTGGGCTGACGGGAAGGTGTACATGTTAGCATATTTCAAAGTCCAGCCCCTGCCTGGTCATCCAGATGGGAAACACAGTCAGTACTCCTTGGCTCCTTTCCTACAAAGCACCACTCTGTGTAGAGGGTGTGTTGGATTACCTCCATGAAGCATTAGGAGTAGTCAGCCCCAAGAGCTGGGAAGGCCACAGTGCTCCCCAGGTTGGACACAGCTTTACAACTCATAGTAAGGAAAGGTTTGTAGGCATTGGAAGCAAATATCATCAGTATTCTGTCCCAGGGAGGCCAGTGAGTTGTTAACTCATGTGCACCTTAAACATAAAAACCAATTTTACCTTCTGGCCTGGTAGGATCTCTGGGCATTTATTGTAAAAGATCTGCAATCCACCTGCTGAAGTTTAGCAGAATGACCCTTGATAAAAATTCAGGTACAATTCCCTTCCTTAGACAGACAGTCAGTATTCTGTATTTCGTTTTCCTTAAAGGAAGAAGAACGCCCATGAATACCTTTAAGTGGCCAGCTGTGCACTAAGGACTTTCTGAGGAAGGGACCAGAAGCAATAGGTATCACAGCATGGACGTTCACCAAGTTTTAGTTTTGCAATCGAGTGTGATAATATTTTGGTAGTCGACACAATGCTCCTGTTCAAATGCTGTACCAGAGACTCCTCCTGGGTTCTCCCATGTTCAGTTCCGAAACTCAAACACAAAATTCTTCTAAGTTTCTCCTAATGCTTTCTCCTGAGACTTGATGTGCAGGCAACCATACACACGGGCATCTGCACCTCTCACTGAAAAGGAATCTAAGAGTAGGAACCAAACAAGTAAACTCTCCTTAAATTTTAGAAGGGACAAGAACAACACTATAATTTCTCTCTTAATATCCACTATGATATGTTATTCAATGGCTTGTAGTCCAACCTTCACTGGCAAATAATTCCTTTATTTCTGTATATAGCTGGTGTATTTGTCATACGCATTAAAATGAGTAAGATACTACTTCTGTTTCATAAGGACTTCAGTTTGCCCAGTAGCACAAATATCTAGGTTGATGTTACAAGTGCACTTTGTCAACTTCTGCAGAAAAACAGGTGCACTTTTTGTAGCTGATATATTTTTCCTGCAAAATATACCTTGGCAAGAAATCTGTTTTGTGAGTGTAATGAGATGTGGCTTTCAAAAGTAGTAAATGGGCACGAATTGAAGTATAAAATATTCTTTTTAAACAAAAGAAAAAGAAACCCACTTTTGGGGTTTTTTTCCACTGTGAGAGTGCTTAAATACTGTCACAGGTTGCCCAGAAAGGCTGTTGAGTCTCAGTCATTGGAGATATTCAAACCCCGACTGGGCATGGCCCCGAGCAATGAGTCTGTAGGTGACACTGCTTTGAGCAGGGGGTTGGACTTGACAATTTCCAGAGATGCCTTCCAGCCTCAGCTTCTCTGTGAATCTAAATAGTTGTGTTTTCTGTACAGTCACAAAGGTGTACTTTCTTTTTAGATAGTTGCATAAATTCCTCCCGTTGTCAGATTCAATAGCATCACTTATCTCTCTGTTGAGATAGCTGGAGCTTATCAGAAATAAGAGGGACAATTCAGAGGTGATTTCTACCTTTCCAGGAGAGAGGGATGAACTAAAGATTAGCTGTGATGCTATTGCTAATTATGGATGCTGAGTTAGAGATAACAGAGTACACCTTTTTGAAGTGGGAATTATTTACAGTCTTTCATGTTAACAGTTCATCTTAATGTTTAAAGACTCTCCATCCTTTAAATGCAAAAATCTTCCAGGTAAATTAGAAATAGGGTGAGTAAATGCACTAAATAATTGAGACAAAATAGCCAAAATGAAGAACTGTATTCCTGAAACTGCATCCTGATCTGATATTCTGCAAAGTGATAAAACTAAAAAGGGAGGATAAAATCTGCTTGGATCAAATGTTTAACTCTTGTGTCAAATATGTTCAATAAGCCAGTGAAAGAG
The DNA here is from genome assembly GCF_000691975.1 of Corvus brachyrhynchos. Lineage (NCBI taxonomy): Eukaryota > Metazoa > Chordata > Aves > Passeriformes > Corvidae > Corvus > Corvus brachyrhynchos. The sequence goes on along the minus strand of NW_008237447.1, from coordinate 2,889,744 downwards.
AGTATGATAAACTGTTCAAGTTAATCACTAATGAAAAAATAAACACAAAAAAGGGGGAGAAATAGAAAGGGGAACTCTGGAGTTTGTAATGATTGAATGCAGCTTGCTCAGGGGACTATTGCCACACATCTGCTTTGTGACAAGTACAGTAAAATTAGTTATGGATCATCAAAGAGATTTCTAGCACTTAACAAAATGAGACCAAAAGTGCCTTTTTTCCCCAGGTTCAGACATCTGGGAAAACATTAATCAAACATACACATTCAGTGGGAGGAAAAATTTGGAAAACAGCAATGTTGAAAAAGACTGAGTAGATAATATTGGCAGAAATTAGACGTGAATCTGCAATGCAGTATCACAGCAAAACAGCCATTTTTGCATTTTATTTTGTTTTTATTTTTTTCAGTCTGCCTATGAAGAGCCATCATACACACATTATTCAGGAAGGAACCATAATCCTGTTCTGTCTGAGAATGGTGAAATGGAAAATCTTGGTTGATTCTGTAAGATGTTTAACATTTCCTACTAAATACCCTTGGGTCCCTCTGATGCAGAAGGGAGCTGGCCCTTAGAACACAGTGTAGGGGGCTGGACAGCCCCTCACCATAATTTTGCAGAGCAGTTGGAAAGGAAATCAAAGAAATGCAGTACTGGTGATTGCTGAGGGGACTGACTTACAAGAGAAGATTAAAACTTGTCTGATTACATCTGTGCCTGGTGGGATGCAGTGAGGATCTTCCTAAGAACAAGACAGAAAAAATAAAGAAGTTCTGTGATATTGGCCACTGTGTAAGAGCTGATCCCTCACTTGGGGAAGAGAGTTGGCTCTCCTTTCTCTAGTGTGTAAAGGCAATCTCTTGGGCAGAGCTTGGTTTTCATTTAATGTGCTTTTAGCTTATCTTGAATGCTTCTTCTTAATTTAAATTGGCAAATTTTAGAGTCTGGCTTTTTTTAAATCTATGTATTCCAATTATTATTATTTCTAGTGAGCCACTGATGATATTGAACAATAAACAGTTACAGGTACAAAATATGGGAGTCATTGTGCAAGCAGGTATAAGGAAGAGCAAGGGAATAATGCTCAAAAAGGGACAGTTGGCCTTGAACATCAGCAGAAATAGCTTCTCTCAGGCCTGCCTACGTGACCTGCTTGGTTTGCACAAAAGTGTGGCCCCTTTAGCAGTTGCATATTCAGTGCTGCACTATATCTGTCTCAGTGCACTTGCTTCCACCTCTCCACCCACTCTGATCTATTTTTTGTGTGTAGGCTATAAGCATTGTGATGATTTTTTTTTTCCTTTCTTTGGTGTACTGCAAATCCTCCTCTCTGAAACTGCAATTCTGGTACAAAATTCACGCATATCCATTCCTAGACCTGCCCATTTGACAATTTGGTGCTTTTGCAAGCTAGTTTGAATAAAAAGTGTCCAGCATTGCATTGCTGGCCTCTACCATTGCATGTTAAGCAGGGAGGAGGGGATGTACTCAACATCTTGCCATCTGCTGGCCTCAGTTCTGCAATTCAGAGCTCAGAGTCCAACCAGCTTGAGTAAGAATTTTGGCCTTGTACTTTATTGTGGCCTAGTACTTTGTCACAATCACAGTGGGATGATTAGCAAGAGCACGAGATGCACTGCTGGCTGCTAAGCCAGACCTGTTTCCTTTAGTGAAACAGATAGCGGCGTTCCCACCACCTTGATCACATTAACAGAGATGACTGAATCTTTATCCTGGGAGATTCTGCTGAGCCTCTCCTGCCTTTTTCTAAATAATAAAGATCACAAGAAAGAGCAATTTAACTATCACCTAAACTAGGGAGGATGATGGAAGGTTTTGGAAGCTGAGGGCAGATGACACGGCGCTCTAAGTAGGCTACCAGCAGCTGGGCAGTACCTGCCCTTCTCACATAATTGAATTCTACCATTTGAACAGCTAAGAGAGCTGAGAAATGAAGAGGAACTCCCTCCTCAAAATCACATTTTCCCTGGACACTTAATCACTTAATCAGAGAAGACTCTTGTGGTCTATATGGAGGATGATAAAAAATTCGGAGCGATATGATTTCCCTTCCTTTTCTTTTTTTTTTTTCTTTTTTGTGGGTAGCATTTTCTTGTGCATTTCATCACCCTTTATTACATTATTTCTTAAGGAATTCACAGACTGTTTTGTAAATGTGCAGGGGTATTTGAAAAAACCCTTTTAAAGTGGAGGAAAACTGCTTTCATTGTATGTGATGGGGCTATATTCCCACTGTTATACCGATATGATTTCCCTTCCTTTTCTTTTTTTTTTTCTTTTTTGTGGGTAGCATTTTCTTGTGCATTTCATCACCCTTTATTACATTATTTCTTAAGGAATTCACAGACTGTTTTGTAAATGTGCAGGGGTATTTGAAAAAACCCTTTTAAAGTGGAGGAAAACTGCTTTCATTGTGTGTGATGGGGCTATATTCCCACTGTTATACCATTTTGTTTTAATATTAGCCTATTGAACCATGAAAAAATCTAAAGTATGAGAAATGTACTTTTTCTTTTATGTAGCTAGTATTATGAGCCTCATAAAATACATATCTCCGATGAATAAAGAAAATATTTATTTTTGCAAAACACAGGTAGGAAGATACAACTATTTAGAAGATACAGCTGCTTCAAGAAACTGTGCAAAATTACCCAGGCTGCAACCATCATGTTGTTCCATATCTGTGAGTAGAAATGAGGTTGGGTTTCCCAAAGATCTGTGCCCTGCACCCCTTCACCTTGCACTCCCCAAATCTTAAATAACCCCATATTCCTTCAACAATTACCCCTCCTGCACATGCCACATCACAGCAATAGCCCTCGTTTTTCCCTAGATCCTTCTTTTTTCCCTCTCTGTCTCCAATATTCCCAACTGCAGTGAGCTGTCTCCTCTACACACATGAAGTGTGGTGGCAGTGGTTTGGAGCTCTGCCTGGAGACCCTGCCCAGCCTGAGGCAGCAAAGAAGAAAGGCTGGGGGCTGAGCCACCCTTCCCTGTCCTTCAGCATGCTTCAGTCTTCCACCAGCTCTGCATTTTCCCCAGTGTCCTGGAATTTTGAAGCCTTATGTTCTTTTTCAAATGTGGCTGAAAGGCTACTGTCCGTTCAAAGATTGTGGAAAGGGAAGGAGGAAAAACAGACAAGCATGTGGAAAGAAGCTCCTTGTATGAGCCTCCTTTCCAAAGGAAACTACTGAAGGTGAGAAAGGATCACAAGGGCCATAAGAGTGCAACATTTCAAAATCACCAATTCATAAAGAAAAGAGAAAGAAGGTGCAGCCTTTACACCTCCTGTTGCCATGAACTCTTCTCCTTCTCACCTTGGATTTGCTATCCAAGACAGTTCATGTCACACCTCTCAAGGACAGGCACAAAGGACACAGAGGCAGCAACTGTGTTTTGAAATAGCTGTCCAGAACACCAGGGGTTAATGATGCCCAGAGCCTCCTGCCTCGCTGCTCCCTGTGTCTGTGCATTTCTTATGCAGAGCTGATTTGCAGCTGCACTGCTAAGTTTTATCCTGGGAAAAAGCCTCAAAAATATGTTTCTGCTACAGCAGTTCTGCCCTTTGTAATTGGGGAAGAAAATGCCTATGAAATATGCCATAGAGTTCTGTGGTGCTGCATTCTGAAATGTACTTCACTGCATACCATGAAAGCTGGAACTTCAAAACCCATTGATTAAAATGAGAGCATTACTGTACTCTGCTAATTAGGATATATAGTACTTAACACTATTCTTAGTTTGCACTGTGCACAGTAAGTACACTTCTATTAATAGTTTTTGGAGGTAGGGAGACAGTGTTTATCTATTTTTTGTTTTTAATTGCATGAAAAGGCAGGAGCCAGCAGTCACATTTTGAGAATGCTCTGGTAAGAGAAGCTTTCCAGGTGGGAGAAGCCAAACAAGAATGGAAGGAGAAAATATATGTCAGATGGCAGAAGGGGGAACAGAACAGTTGAGGATGGATAGCTGAGATGCAGTGAACTACTACATTCTCACAATCTTTTTTAACCAGTGTTTCTGGTCTTGAAGAGGGAAAATAGTCACCGCTATGAACATTTAGGGGAAAGGGTTATCAGCATGCATGAAATAAAATAGGGCTTGGGCAAATCCATACAAACACCCTTTTGATAGAGTGGGAGCAGGAAATTTTAAATGCACACAACAAGCAGCAAGTCTAAGTAGGGTTTTCTCTGCCACAGTGACTGAGGAAAGGTTAAAACTTCAAACAGCTACAAGTCTCCAGCAGATATATGAGAAAACAGGTCCTGGAGGTGTGTCAGAATATCTAATATTGGTTACATCTAATAGAAGCATAAGGAAAGTTAAAATGAAGTGTAAAGGAAGGAAAAATAGTCACAAGCCTGGATCAGTTTCTCGGTACTAACGAGCTGCCTATGCCAAGTGCTGACAGGTTTTATACCAGTGGTGCAAAAAGATTCATGCTGGGCTCTCACTTGAGTGCAGAGGAGCAGAAAAACCCCTCACTGACCCCTCAGCAAATCAGCCACCTGAAGAGAGAGCCTTGTGGCCACATTTCCTCACACAGCAGCCTGAACCTTCCCCTTTTCCCTTCCAGGGTGGTTGTCCCATGCAGGCAGGCGATGCTCCTGGGCCTAAGCACAGTCATATTAATGGCAGGTGTCACCAAGGTGACCTCTGGGTTGTGTTTCCCCTGGCCAAGGACTCTCCCCGGCCACTTCCCAGCATTCCAGAGGGAACAGCTCCTGGTAGGGAGACAGAGGCAAGAGCTGCCTGTGGCCCAGCTGCACCCAAGGAATTTTAGCATGCTTTCACTTAATGCACTCTGAATCTACCACAGTTCCAAAAGAAGCACAGGATCTGTTTTCCCTCAGCAGTTAGTGCATGCTGAGACTTGTGCTGTGCAAATGCAGGACATCCGAACGTGCAGAAACCAAGATGGAAAGAATGTGAAGGGAGACCCTGCTCCCCCGAGTAAACAAGCTCTTAATCTTTCTAGGCTCTACCTGAGAAAGGATTTAGGATGCTGATCCTCAATTTTGTCAGTCTCCTCTCCATCATCTGTGGGTGTTTACTGAAGCACCAGGTTGGTTACATAATTTTTCACATTATTCTCACAGGCTGTCCAATGTATGAAGTCAGTCTTTAATTGAAGTTTCTATTTGCATGCTTCACAACCCTTAAAATATTCTGCTTGGAATGTCAGATGAGGTTAATTGAGGACCCTCTTGGTGATGGTATTATTGTAATTTGAACTTGGAGAATCCAATATTAATTCTAGGAGGATTCTCTAAAATTTATTTTTCCTCTTTAGGTTTTATCTTTGTATTGAGAATTAGTTTGCAGTTTTAAATTCAAAATGATTTTCAATATAGTGAAATTCATAACGTTCTAATGAACCCTAGAAATTATTCTTTTCCTAGAAATAGGGTAATGGCATTGCATTTAAATATTACTACTTGGATTCTACAACATAAGAGACTGCATTATACCATTTTTTGGCTGGTATGATTTGAGGAATTTTTATTTCCTCTTGGCTACATGCAAGAAACTATTTCTCAAGTTTGCCTGAGATCAGCTGTAATTACTGTTCTAGTCTGTTGCCTCCCTGTGCCTGAGTTGTATATTACTTTTGGAAAACTGACTGTAAAAGTAGTTTCTTGCCTAAAAATAGTGTTGTTTAGGAATAACCTCCTTCATGTTTTCCATGCCATTTTTTAGTAGACAGGATATCTCCATGAGGAACAGTGTTTTTCCCCATTTAAAATACAGAGTAATGTGATAACAACCTCAGTGAAAGGCACCTTTGTCAGAGAAGTGAGGCATCCATTCAGATCTGTAAATGTAAATTTTGTCACTCAAAAGTTATGGAATTTTTTTTTCCCCAAGCATATCTTGACATCTATTTTTTCTGTTGTCATAGTAAGCTCATGTCCTGTTGAAGCATTAGGTTTTACCTTGTGTTGGCAATATCTACCATGTTCACACTGGATAAAGTTACACAAATTCGGTAACACAGTGTAGTGGTTTGCACAGGTAAGCAGTAGCACAGCATATAAATCTAAATTCCGTATCCTATTTCAAACTAAAACTGGCAATGATTTCCAAGAATATGTGTAACAGCTTTTAGTCCAGAGTCTTGTGAGATCATTTAAAGCCTGGTACAAAGGATAGTATAAGAAATGCTTTAAAGAAGTCCTCACTAACTTAATATCCAGGTATTCACTTCGCAGTTTCAAAATCCTGTGATATAATTCTCAATGGATTTATTTGAGAAGGGAAGCTGCATATTTGTTTCCTAGCACATCATACTCTGCTTCCATAGAACTGAAGCGGAATTTGGATGCAGCCGTGATATTCTTTCACTGAGTCATTAGACAGTGTTTGAAAATCAGTATTTCAGGCAATACTCTACACAGATTTGTTATTTCAACTTCTGTGTCTGATCCCTCAGAAGCAAAAAGAGGCAGACTTCTACCTCCATATGGAATCAATGGCTCTTTTCTAAGGGTCATCTGCAGGGGATTGTTTCAAAACACCAATTTCATGCTCACCTTCCTATCAGTTCTTGAAACGATGTTCACGTTCATATCAATTTTATACCGTATGTCTTTTCTTTGCTCTGCTGGACTGTTCAACAAACTATCTTTCTTTGGTTTTTAACTTAATGTTCTGGCCTTTCAGTTTTACTCCTCTGCACACCTGGATTTGAGTCACGCACTGAGAAGAAATGAGACAATATTTTATTGTAGCACCATCCCACGATAAAAACGTTCTCCTGCAGCCCAGCCATTCCTGTTGGTTCTGTGCAGAGGATACTAATTATCCAGTATGTGAAATTACAATGGCAGAAAATAGTGAACATCTCAAACAGAGAAGTAATTACAATGTAAGACAAATTACATGGTTACGTTTGTTTTTAAAAAAACGTTGTGAAAAGTTTTTTTTTTATTTCTTTCCTATTTTCTTTTCTCCTAAAACCTCTGTGCTCACCTCTGTTTCACCGCCCTGGGAACAGCAAGCTCGGAATGCTCAGATCCCCGTGGGCCTTAATCCTGTTGGTATTAAGTACAGATCACTCTGGAACTTGTCTAGCCAGGAGCAAGAGGAGCTGTGCTGAGGGGCAGGTGTCCATATGGATCTCTCTGCTCTTTATGCATATGCAGGGCCTTTCCCTGCAGATTTTCAAGCTGCTACTTATCCTTTTCCCTTTAGATGGGAACTTAGATTTGTATTTCTCTGCTGGCCCTCTCCCTAAGGTGTTACAGCAAAGGGAGGTGATTTGTCCATGGGTTATTAGAGCAGACACCACACACACTAGGAATTCCCAGTGCATAAATAATGTCCTTGCTAATTAATTTTTTTTTGTTTGAGCCTCTCGTCCTGTCCTGTTACTGGCACTTGTGATTATTAGAACAGAAAGCCCAAGTCCTTTCCCAGTCCTTTGTCAGATGGCTGCCTCTTGTGTTAACTAGTAGGCTGCTCTGCACACCATCCTTGGAATGAAAATCAGCTGCTCTGCAAAAAGGCAGCAGCAGGGGAAAAATAGAAATCACAGACTTTGAAGCCCCACAACTACATGTAATTTAAATCTAAAAACAAACAAAAAAAAGTTGTTTTCATGATAAACCTGGATATTAACAAGGAAGACGTATAAAACACCAAACAAGTGTGTCCCCTTGTCCTTGGCCAGCTCCTTCCCAGCCAGGCCTGAGCAGTCAGGAGACAAGATCTTCACTCTGAGATGGGATATGTAAACAGGACACTAAAGAACGGCATTGTTTGTCTGACCACTGTTATTACTGCTAGCGACCGCCACTATATGGATTTCCAGTAGCTATAAGAAATGCAACTAGATCTGGTCTGGCAGGTGTTCCAAGCACTGTAGCAGAGTCTCGTCCAGGTGAAGAAGACAAAAAATAAATGTTTATCAAGGAGTGCTGATTGCCAGGGAATCGTCCCCCCGGCTCCTAATGGAAAGTTACATTTTGCAGAACAATCTATAGATGCTATCTCGTGGCTGTCACAATGAAATTACCTTCAGAGAAGTGAGCCAGGAGTCTGCTGGGAGTCACACAATGTGCAAATGCCCTGAATCCGAGTACCTCAGTGGTGCAGTTAAATCTCATTTTCATTTAAAAAAATGCAACGGGGAAAGATTTCACATCATTCTTTAAGATAACATGAAAACCACATCAATTCTGGACTGTGACATTCTTGTTCCACCCAAAAGTAATTTGTTTCCTATGCATAGATAAGCTGCTATTTCCTTCTGTGCATCTCCAGAAGTGTGTGTTTTGTTTCCTGCTCAACAGAAATCCTGAGTGAAAGCAAATATATAAACTACTTCTACCTCTGCAAAGTAACTATGCAGAGTGCCTGACTTACAGTTAAGAAGCCTGAGAAAGAACAATCTTTATTTTATTTTTGGGGTTTCAGCTGGCTTTTTTTTGTTTATTTTTCTGAACAGTGTCTAAGCTGAGAGCTACAGACATCATCACAAAACTGAAGAGACAAGCAACAAAAGCCACGACAGAGAAGTTCAGAAAAATCCAACTGATGAAAAAGTTTAGCAAACAGCCTGGAGAAAATACAAGATGATGAGGGGGGGTTTTTCCCCTTTATTTTCTGTGAGTGATAAGCAGAATGATGCAAAAATATGTGGCTTGGGAGTTTTGTTTTCCTGGGGGCTGGGCATGTGCAAAAATGGCCCAAAATTAAGGTGAAAATGTAGACTGTCCAGTGGCAAGCATTTTGTAACAGTGAAAACTGTTAGGTAAGTAAAAAAAACCTAACTATTGAATGTAAAAATGCACACAAAACTAAAATTCCACACAAATCCCTGAAGAGTGTGTATTCAGGAGCCACAAGTCTTGGCTATAGATTTTTAATCTAAAAACAGAAGATCTTTTCCCCTTATCCAGCAATACATGGCTTAAAGTGGTGTTCACTGTAACACATGCTCTAAAAGACTTTCCAAAATGGGAAAGATAGATATTGATATAGATATAGATATATAGATATAAGCTACATATAATATATGTTCCTGAAAAGTCCAGATCTGGAGAAGGAATTTTGTTAAGTGGCCAGATGTGAAATGACAATTCCTCTTCTTGGTTTAAGACCAAAACTGAAACACATAAAGGGTCTCAGAAGTTGTTTTAATAAGCTGAGAGAGAACTGTGAACTAAGGCAATGGCTGAAGTTGCTGCACCTTAAAGAAGAGCTGTCAGTACCAGGTTATTACCCAATTTTTTGCTGCTTTGGGCAGAATATTCAAAAGATAAGCAAGTTCTGACAGCCACTAATCCTATTCTTGTAGCCCAAGTATTTAGATGCTTCAGGACATTTATCAGAGCTGCCAAAGCTGGATTCACTATCGGTGAGTTTCAAAAAGAGAGTGAGATTTTGCTTGTTCTTGCTTTGGGAAAAGGGGCAAATATTCTCATTCTTTCTTCCCTTCTCTTCCTTTCCCTTCTTACATCTTTTTTTTCCACCTACTTCTGGCTAGACTCAGGCCAGTGATAAACCATCCACAGGAGCAGCCAGAACTAGAGTGAGATTTTGCTTGTTCTTGCTTTGGGAAAAGGGGCAAATATTCTCATTCTTTCTTCCCTTCTCTTCCTTTCCCTTCTTACATCTTTTTTTCCACCTACTTCTGGCTAGACTCAGGCCAGTGATAAACCATCCACAGGAGCAGCCAGAGCTCCTTGTGGCTCTTTTCTGGTGAAGAAGCTGTGCTGAAGCCACACCTCCTGTAAAATGCACACAGTAACTGAGCTTCCCTATCAGCCCACCGCATCTCAGCAATGCTGGGAAATGACAGACAGGGCTGCAGAGCGACTGGGGGAGGAGGGGAGAGGAGATAGTGCTTTGTTTAATTATCCCACTTCAGCATGGTTGCTGCAGTGTTATCTTAAAAGTGAAAAGATTTGGAAACTAGATTTCTGGTAATTAGTGTTTAGAATACTGTAATGCCAACACCCAGCATCTGTCACTGAGGATTTACTTCCACTAGGATGAAATAGCCAGGATCTCACATCCTCTGATCTCCTCAGAGGACCAGCTATCACCTGTGCTGGCAGACAGGAGCTCTGGGCTCACGGATCAGAGGCGCTCCTGTGGCAGGTAGCAAAGAGGGGGCTCCGTGTCTGTCAGGTTTTGGGGGACATCCATCTCATCCTTCAGGAAGAAGCCCCCGCTGCCTGTGCTACACCAGAGTGTTTGCAGGCACTGCTGTCACCACATCCCGCTGCCAGATGAAGCTCTGCTGTCATTTACCGCCTTGGCTGAGGCTGAAGTCCAGCACATATAATAGAAAGGAGCTTTAAGCAAGTAGTCAACAATGAAGGGAGCATGAGTGTCAGATATTGATGATACAGCGTGCCCAGTCTGCAGCTGCACGACAGGGGGAAACCAAAGGAAAGTATCACAAAAGCAGTAGGCATCACAGATTGCCTCCCACAGTGGGAGGTGAGCAGCACTCTTACCTGGACAAAAGATATATTTAGATAATAATTCACAAAGAATTAGACTGTATGAACCCTCTTGAGGGACTGTGTATGTAACACAGACAATGGTAAAATATCAGCAAAATTGCAGCTACCTCAGGCAGCACAGGCTGCCTGAGACAAGGCAGAACAAACCACTTGGATCCCCAAAGTGACTGCTCACATGAGACCACAACCTTCTGATCACTCCCTGGGTTTGTACCCATTTCAGGGGACATTTTGGAGGATACGTTGGCACAAGCAAGCATATGCAACAAAACTAAGGAGTTTGCCAAAGTGAAATGGTGGAAATTTGCTATCCACCAGCTGTGATCCTGGCCAGGAGCTTGGGCAATAGCACAGAAACACCTGTTTTTGTTTGCTGAGTGGTGCTGTGACACCGGGGTGAGCAGTGACATGAAGCCTTTCATATGGCCACGATCTGCTTTCAAAGCTCTGTAAACAGCTCTTAGCTGAAAATATCACATAACATTTTTTTCCCCCTTTGTTGCACACAGTTCATCCTTGGAGGAAGAAGAGCTCCTGTGCTCATCTGGGCTTGGGAACAGCAGATCCCTTGAACACATCAGGCATTCAACCTGAGGCCAAGCAGGTTCAGTCACTGAGCCACGAAGTTGTAAGTGTGCAGGCTTGCCTTGCATAAAGAGGGAATTATGAGTTGTGAGCAGGGGGAGATAGCTGCTAGGTGAAAGTAAGAGAAAATGCATTAATAGAAATTCAATTTAAGTTTAAAAAAAAAAAAAAAGGAGACCAACCTAGTTAATTTTAGAAGGATTCATGAGTCAAAATGTAAGACCTTTAGTTTGGAAATAATTGCACACTTATGACCTGAGGCAACAGTCAGAACTTGCTGAAAAAAACCTGGCACATGTCATTAAATTTAATAATGCTTAATTATAGAATCATAAATATTTGAGATTGGAAAGGCCCAGCAAGTCACTTAAGTCCCCCTCCTTATCAATGCAAGACTGTTCCCTATTGCATATATGCTGGTATGTTTTCTGCAGACTATTAGAACTCATTGTCAGGAGGATTTGCCTTAAATTCTGCCTCAATTTTCTATTTCTTAATTTCATCCCATTACTCCCTGCTATACCTGCTTGTTTCCTGCTAAGTAATTCCTTTCCTTCCCTAGTGTGTGTGTCAGTCAAATATTTGTAGATGGTTAGAACGCCTCTCCTTAGTTATCACTTAGCCAAACTAGACATATTTATTTAGTTCTTTTAATCTTCCTCACAGGTAAATCCCTCCAGTCCCTTAATTATTTTGTTGCTCTTTTCTGAACTCTCTCTTTCCAAACCTTTCTTGTAGTCATATTGAATGCAGTATCCTGGTTCCTGTCATCCTGAGCCACAGAAAAATCAAGGGTGCTGTTGCATCTCTGCTGCAATGTGATGTGTCTTTGTGTTTGACCCACTATAATTTTTTTTTCCCCTGATCTATCATGCTGAGCACCATGCAAGGCTGGAGAGAGGTCAAGACAACCTCTGTTTTTAAAATTCTGCCTGCAGCTATTCCTTACGGTGCTGTCAGCAGGGAAGACATTTCTTCTTCTAAAACCTTACTTCTGATAGTTTTGCAATCTAAAGATGTTGTAACTTGAGCCGCCTTCTGTATTGGGCAATAACTTCACTTACACTTCTCCTCTCTTTCTGTGCTTCTTCACTGTCCTCTGACAGTGTTTCAGAGGAGATCAGTAAGAACGGCAGAACAGAAAGAGCAAGAACAAAAAACCCCAAAATGTAGCTTACTGCACAAAAAATTTCATCTCCTGGGTTTATCATCCCACAGATTAGTAGCCCAGGATGAGGAGAAGGCTCTAGGGAGACACTGTGATGAAAATTCAAGAATGAAGACTGAAGTAAGGAGACAGAGTAGTACAGAAATAACTTAAAGGGGCAAGCTGACAGGGGAGATGAAACAGGAAAGACAGTGCATGTATTATCTCCCTGGCCAGCACCTAGCAGCAGATTCTGTTCTTGAATAATTGGTGCTACGTTGATTGCTTTGGAGGGCTCTGTTTTGACTTTTCCTTGTCAGTTTTGATGTTTCTATTTACACTGAAACACTTTCTTCTTGCTCAGACCTTGCTTCCACAGAGCTGAAAGGTGGGCCTTCCATGCAGACTCTGACTTTGCTTTCTTGGCAGGTCGTCTGCCCTTGCCACAAGGTCCCCAGATTGTGACATCCTCTCTTTAGTCTCTTGGGTGCTTAACAGGGACTGGTTTCTAAGAGCACATTGCAGAAAATTTAGGGGGTTTAGGATAACCTGGTTGATGCCCAGGGTTAGAAAGAGTCTAGTCAGCATCCACTTTTTCTCTTGAGACCTTACCTGGTTAAATAAAACCAAATATTAAATATTAAATATTAAATTAAAAATATTAAATAGTAAGTAAATATTGCCCAAGAAGGTCTAGATTAAAATAATATGTATCAGTTGTATCGGTGTTCAAGCCAAGGGATTCTGTAGTGTTTGCTTTATCCTTATCTCCTACACTTTTCATTTCATCTTGTAAAATCATGACAATTGGCAGAGCTCTGTAGGAACGCGAAAAGTAAATGTAAAAATCTGTGAATGTAAAGGTATATATGTAAATATTCCAACAAAGGGATGAGTATCTACATGAAGGAAAGCCTATTACTTTTTCTTTTCTGGAAGTTCTCATCTGGTTTGTTTTGTTGTGGTTTCTGTTTCCTTGAAAATAATGAAATTATTGCATCTCATACTTTTTAAACAACTATTTATGCGACAGTTGCCATGATATTTGTTACAATTAATAGAAAATACTTTTTAAAATTATTTTTCATTTAGCTGCCAGCTATCTCTGTTGCATACACACATCTGATAAGTCATTCCCAGAGTAACTGTCTGAAATCATTCCGTGGGAAGAAACTGACCCTTGAGAGAAACTTATTTCAAACAGCAGAGCACAAACATGAACAAGGAATGTTTCCATCTTTAATACAACAGTTTCCAACCCAGACATCCGCTTTTTGTGCATCCAGCCCTACACAAAAGTGTGCCTGTGTGTGTTCAGATGGATAATCAGTGCCTGAAGCTGACAGGATTCATGGAACCCACCACCTGCCTGTGGAAATCACGGTGTTTAAACAAGCGCTCCGGAAGAGGTCTCCTCACCAAAACATTTTACATTAAAGCAGTAGCCACGCTGCCACAAAGACAAGGAGAGCAGGGTCCTGTGAGACCCCAATTTTCCAGCATGGGCTTGGCTCTGGTTGTCCACAGTCCCAGGAGGATTCCCCTCGTGTTCTTTCTGGGTGCTACAGGAACCTAAATGAAGTTGAAAAACGAAGTCCTGAGGCAAATTCAGATGGTAGATCCTGAAAGCTTTTGCCTTTCTCTGACTTATCTAATATGTCAGGCAGTCAGCATGACACAGAAAGAAGGGTATTTATGCAGCATTTTTCTTAACTTACATCATTTTTTCAGCCTATGTCTCAAACACTCTGACAGTTTAAGTTGTTTCTTCTCCCCTTAAAAAGGTTTTGAGACATTTTTGGAAAGAAAGAAAGTATGCAAAACATGCAGAGATTAAACTCTAGTCTCCAAATCTCCTTATTTTAGATCTTGGTTTTGGTGGCTCAGAAAATGAAGGTTATCAGCTCTTGGTATATGTAAACTGACATGGTACTTTTTGTTTCATTTTCTTCAGAGTGTATGCATCAACTTATCCATAAAGTATTGATTACAGGGGGTGGAAGCTGTCTGCAAGTGCTGGCTGATTTTAGAAGAGATTTTATTTGCAATTCTGCCTCAAAAGCAAGGTGTTGCTGTTCCTTATAATAGAAAGTACGTGGTGTTGAAGACATGCAGGTGTCTGTGGGAGAGAGGCTTGCACTCCAGTGCCCAAGTTTCTGTCTTTATGCACAGTATATGTGAAAACATGAGGAAGTCATTGCACTTGAGTCATTCCTCTGGGGCAAATTGCCTTCAAAGCTTTGTTTTCCCCTGCTACATCTGCTATCCTGCTTTCTCTCTCTGTTTTCCACACATCTATATCTACAAGGGATTTCCCAGGCAGAAGCCTGTAGTTATGTGCCAAACACTTGTTCTGTGCACAAACAGAACAGATAACGTTTCGGGGATGGATCACACAATGAGCTCATGCTCAGCAGGTCCAGCAAACATGGTCTGGAAGCCTCAGCCTCGGCGAGCAGAGCTACATGGCACAACTATAGAAACCCTGAGCACAGTGGCCACAGCAGAGACCTGACACGTCTGAGAGGAGCAGACCTGTGCCAGAGCCTTCACACAGATCAAAATCTCAGAGTTCTGGGAAAATCTGCAAAGTCTTTTGTAGAAGCTGGACGAAATTTCCTCAGACAAAAGGCTGTTTCTAAGAGATCCACAGCCACCGTACGGATTTCGACACAAGAGTCTCTGAAGGGATTGGTCCCCGTCCTGTCATTTCCTTGAGGAGAGGGCCGGCAATGCTGTCTGGTTTAGGGTCACAGGTGGTGTACACAGAGGTATATATTTTTATCTTCGTACGGAACATCCTGGCCGCCTGATCCGGGGCCTTTGAGCACCAGCTGGCCCGACAGCCGTGCCGGGCATGAGCCGGCAGAGCCGGTCCCTGCTCCCTCCCCTCTCCCTGCATCCCGTTTGAAATGCTTGCTTGATCACCTGGCCCTTATCGGCCCCTCAGCCCTCAGCTGTGAGAGGCAGGAGCACAAAACACCTCCACGGGTGCTTTTCCATCCAGCAGCTGATGGGAGAGGCTGCGGCGGGGCGGGTACCGGGGATGGCGCTGCTCTCCCGCCGCTCCCCGCCCGCATGGGGCTCCGCTGAAGGATGCTCGCACTGCAGCTCGCAAACAGCTTCCTAATGCCTCAAACAGGCTTTAAAGCACCATCATAATTTCCCACCTGCACTCAGGACAGGTCAGGCGTTTCCCTACTGAGACGCGATGAACACGCTCTGGCCTGATTTCCAAAGGGCGCTAAGCTTTTCCGAAGTTTCGTAGTGCTCCCCGAGATTGTGTTAAAGAGAAAATGGCCATGGCTGCGTGTCGGATTTTCCCCGTTTCGGCAGCGGTTTTGCTGCCTTGTGGCTCCTCGGAGCGGCGGGCGCCGGCAGTGCCGCCCGGCCGGGGTGGGAGCGCTGGGCTGAGCCACATTTCGGAGCGCTGTGCCGTGAAAAGGGACAGCGCCCATCAGTCCTGCCTGATGACCGGATTAGCAAACTGGTTATGTAGTGAAGTATCTGCGCGTTTTGCTGTGTCTCTGTGCTTTATGTCTTGCGCTTTCTATATGCGGAGCATACGATTTTTCATATTTTTTTCTGCAACTTAGTTAGCCCCATGACGCGCTTTTTAAAAATGGATTTCCAAACCCAGAGTGGTCGAGGTGATTAATGAAACTCACATATTCTTTCATAAACATGCGTTTCAGAAGTTTAATGACACGACGTTGCAGCAGCTTCTTGTGCTCCTATTTTAGGGAATCAGCGTTTGCACTATGAAAGACAGCATCAGTCACTTTCTCAGATTTTGTAGCCCATCTGCCCTACACTGGAGATCCCTGGAGATGTCATTACTGAAGTGATGAGACATTCTGGTCTAAGTGCTCATGGTCTCTGCAGAGCACAGGGTTGGGAATTAAGCATACATCTTATGAACAGTAGTGCAGAACAGCATCAATAAATGACTATTCTCCTCCTTAATGTTTGCTCTTAGATTCAGAGGGACTAGAAGTAACTACTGCCAGGCCAGAACTCCCAATTTTTAATTCCTGCTCAGGCCTGAATTGGTACTGCTGAACTCCATTGTGCCTCTGGGAAATGGATGCAATGCTTACACTTATCACTGAGCTGTTGTGCTGACCAGCTACTGCTAAGGCAGTTCTTGGAATGCAGAGGTGCTATATATGGGAAGAAATGTTTGTGGTTGTAAAGGGAACAGGACTTCAATAACAATTCTTGGTTAAGGTGAGAGACTACCAGCCCTGTCCAGTGAAACCCTGGGTAGCTGTCCCAGATGGAGAATGATTTTATTTTTTATGTTATTCCCTCCACTACAAACACTTCTGTGTTTTTTCTACCAGTATGTGCAACATGGTAAGTAAACATGTCTGTGTTTGCTTTGCATCAGGTTCTATGATTTGGTTTATTTTTTTGTTTGGATCACACATTAAAACACAGAGGAATAATCTGATAGCAAGGTAAGTTTTTTGTTGAGGTTAGCACTAATATATAGCAGAACTCCTTGTGCTTAAAACACAGCTATGGCAGCTGAATCATTGTCCCTGTGCAGTTTTCACAGTTATTACTTGGTAGGTTGCCTCTTCAGTGTCAAATTAGAAGTCATTCGGCCAGAACCATTGTGGTGGTGCCTCTCGAGGTTTGTAGGTCCACATACTGGAAGTATATTACATATTTTTCTGGACAGTTGTGCTTTCACAGGGGTCTGTATTAGAACAGCATGAAATCTGCTGCTGTTTACACGGGTTTCATCTAAACGTCACTGGTGGGTTCGCTTTATGCAGTGTCAGCAGCACTGAGAGTCAAACTCTGCTTCAGACAAACTTGAAACTTAAAAGGAAAGTCAGACTCAGATGTTTGAATCTCTTCCAGTATCTTTCTCCTTTCCATTCTTTTCTTCAAGGGCAAATTTGCTTTTAGCTTTCTGATACTGTGTGAGCACC
>NW_008237447.1:2870779-2872513 GCF_000691975.1 Corvus brachyrhynchos | reverse complement strand
AGCCACTTCATTTTGCAGTTCTGCTTGCACACACTCATCCACAACACACACTTGCTGGGGTGTACAGAAAGCAGGATGGGAAGAAAGTATAGATTTCATTCACCTTTTTTTTTTGTTTTACATATTTTTGGCCATGGAGGATGAATTTTCTGTGTTCAAGTGTATGTTCAAATGCCAGCTGTGGAGACCATACAAAAGAGGAAGAATAGAAGGGTTGATGAAATCATTCAAGGAACCATCTGCCTTATTCAGGTGAAGAGGAATTTCAGGGAAGAAGTGCTTACACATCATACTGGGCATAAAGGTACAAAGTCATTCTCTGTCCCTTAGCAATTAAAAGTTGGATTGGTTGGTGAAGCAGAGAGGTGTTGTGGTCCTCATTTCACTGTTAAGGAATCTAGAGCTGCAATAAATGAAAGAAGAGAGATATCTAACTAGTTTAAATTTGTGTAGAAACATGATAAAGGGGTCAGGCATCAAATTAAACATGGAATTAAGCAAAATAGTGATGAATTTTCTTTAAGTGCTTCCGCTGTTGTTAATTTTATTTGGTCTCACCCATTTTTTAAAAAATATTTTTTTAATAAATCATGCAAGTAGTGTCTTCTGAAAACCAGCCTTATTTTTCAGGTAATGCCTTTGCCTGAAAATTTTCACTACAATGTCTTCTGGTAAGTGAGAGAGAGATTTGAGTATGGTAAAAGACAAATCTGTGTGTGGATTAAAACAGAGAAGAGTTCCAGCCCCCCAAAGGGATTCTTAATCTTAAAAAGTAAAAACCAGATGAGATTAAAAAGAAATTATATAGCAAATGGAGTTAATGCTTTTATTTAATACAAAAGGAAGGGAAAATTTTAGACACAGACAATTAATTTTAGTTAAAATTATTAAAACCAACCATTATATATATATATGTATATATATGTTTTATATTCTACAGTGCATGTTAAGATGGAATCTCCAGGGAACCTCTTAAAGTCCAAGATTCAAAGTAAAAATCTGACTGAAAATTCAGCCTTGACCATGGATTATTCAAACAGATTTCATGAAGTTGAATTGGTCCTTGTACAGTTTAATTCCTTTGTCTTTGAGAAGATGAACTATCATAAACTTTGGTTTAATACTTCTTTATCATTTCTGGAGATTTCCCTCTACTGCAGCTTGTATTTGCAAAGCATGATGGATAACTGGATTCAAAGTGACCAAGATCTGGTAAAATATTTTCATTTTATGTTAGGTGTAATTTTTTATGTGAAATCATGACAGATTGTAATAACCTGGAGAGAATCCTTATAATCCCTTTTCCAGGAAAAGAACAGGCATAAGTTTGGCAGTTTCTTTGTTTGTCAGACACGAGAGTTTATAAAAGCAGCATCTCCTCTAATTCCTTTCTCTCTGCAACCACAGCCATACACATGCAGGTACACACTTCGCATTTTTCTTCAAAAGGACTTTTCTACAGCCCTGCCCAATATTTTCCTTGCATATTTTTCAATTAATTTGTTTAATCTTGTTTCTGGGAAGGAATATTACTTCTGGATTATAAACAGACCTATCAAGAGTAGGGATGGAGTTGTGTTGTCTAAAAGGGAGTTGTGATGGATAAGACTGATTAATACTGATTGCGACTCTTGGGACAATCCTTTCAGAGCTTCTCTTTGGGTACACCCACACCCCAATCCATCAAACAGAAAGAAGAGGGTCTGTGGAGCACCATTCTGCTGTTGGAGCTTG
>NW_008237447.1:2857179-2870683 GCF_000691975.1 Corvus brachyrhynchos | reverse complement strand
GAGCATGTGGCTGCAGCCACACCTCTGAAACCTGCCCAGAGATGTTTTCGTACATAACATATGATGTGCTGGCCCAAATGTTGGAAGTTAAACCAAGCATCTGCTCAGGCTTCCCAACAGGGAAGTCATGCTTACACGGGAAGGCGCTGGGCAGAGTCTGCTGTAAGATTAATGAGGGTAAGTGGAGGCTCAACAGAAATGACAAGAAGTAGCAAATGCAATCCTCTCCAGGCCTCTCCTGTCTGCATAGTGCAGCTCAAACCCCTCAGCCACATAAGAATCAAAAATAAATTCTTTCTAGGTCATTTTATTTTTGAAGATTAACTTGAGATCAGAGACTCGCATCACGCTGTGCCGATGCCTCTGTATTTTGCAATACAGCTATTGGTACGGATTTTTGAGGACTAAATTGTCAAAATAACCCAGTAGTTGTGTGAAATCTAATAATTTTGTACAGATTACAGTACCTCTGTGTTTGAAATGGATTTTTAAATTCCAACTGCTGAGACTGCATCTTTAGTTGTCCCTGATTGTTTATAGATATTGTGAATGCCTTTGGATCCAGGATCTAGCCAGAGTGATAATGACTTTGACCACAGAAATGGACTTGCAGCTGGATTTTCAGGAGAGCTTTCTACACTGGGTAATAGCTCACATATTGAAATGTGCTCACCCAAGAGGTCTTAGGGAACCAGTAAAGGAATCCAGATTTGCCTGCAAAATGGGGATTAGAAACAGGAACAGGTAAAATGAATCTAATTTCTCGTGGAAGTTCTGGTAAAAATCAAACCTCATTATTTTCATCACTAATTTTAGGCCAGGGTCTGCAACCACTGCTAAAGGTACCCATTACCTTGTTCCCAATGCAATTGCATTTATTAAAGTATGTGTCAAAGAAACATGGACAATTGTTCTTCCCAGGCTAAGCTGCTGCTTAGCACAAGAGCCAGAAGTGCCGAGTCTTTATTGATTAAGAGTCTGAGTTCTTTATATGATATAACCAGCCTAAGCAGAAATAGCCAATGTGCTGAAAGGCAGTAGATTTCATTTGCAAAAAGAACAGCGTGAAAGGATCTGTGCTGCAGTGATGTCTTGTTTTCTTTACTGTTGCTGTGGAGTTGAAAGCCCATCTGTCCTCCTTATTATGTTAAATTCATTCAGGAGTCACTTCAAACTGAAGTATCCTTAACCTAGTGCTTCTGCAAACTAGTATATCCACATAGAAAATAGTTATTAAAATAAACATCTCATTATCGGCAGCCTAATGCAGTACCATTGTGAGTAATCAATGAGGTCTCTGGCAATCATGGGAATTATACAATATAATTGAGTTATTTATAATAAAATTGCTGAAGAGTTGCTGACTTTCCCAGTTAAATATTTTTTCTTTCTTTCACACAGCCTGCTAATCTTGCTCTGAGTTTTCAACGCACTATCTTTTCTTTTTGTCCTATCATAACTTCAGAACAGAAATCTATTAAGCTAAGCACAGGTTTATAAAAGATCATGAAGCTGCATAACTGAATCACATTGTGTTCCTTAAGCTTTAAAAACATCAGGTAAGAATTTTATGCTGTCTTCCAAAATGAAATAGAAGCTGAAAAGATACAGTACAAAATATTTTTATGTGTTGCATCCACCTCATGCTGACAGTTTATATTTTGCCCCTTTTGCTTTAGTCTCTTAGCCATGCAGTAAAATGGGTTTGAATCCCCTGAACACTCATTACAGAGAACATGTGAGAGTCAGGCTAATGCTGAAGCCTCAGCTCTCAGTAAATAAGTATAGGAATAAGAAGCTTCCAGCAGATACAATAAAGGCATACCAATGCCTTTGCTTTGCCCCCTCTGCATTTGTCTCTTCCACTGGTGATTACCCACAGATAGAAATTTTGGTAGAAAGTGGCTTCTCCTCATCTCCAAGGTTTCCACCTTAGCTTAAACTGATGATGGTGATGTAAAATAACCCTGCAGATTTTACCCAAAAATGAATTAAAGAGTATTCTTGTTCTGTAGTTTCAGGAGTGATCTCTACCAGGTGGATGTTGGTAATCATCTGGAAGTAGTGAAGTTATTAACCACATCCAAAACTGGGTGTTTGCCCATTCCTACCTGGAAAGGGAAGGGAAATACAGGCAGCTGTGTTCTTGCCCTCTAGACTTTCTGAAATGCAGAACATGAATGCACTGGTTATCTTAAAATTTATTACAAATATTTTCTTCTCTCCATAAGATGCTCTGGCAATTATTTGGACCCTCAGAGTTAGTTTGTTGTTAAAAGTCATAGTCCAGGTCTGCATCAGCACAACTCAGTTGTGAGACTATTGATACCAGGTTTTTTTAAGGAGGCAGTAGGCTTGTTCCCTTTCCTGTGGGTACAAGATTTGCAATGCTGTGTTCTGGTTCAAGATTGAAAGGTTAGAAGACATGCAAGTCACCGGTGTGAAAATGGAAGGAACCAAATTCAGAGATCCTATTCTGTGCCTTGAAAAATATCTAGAGAATAGCAGTTAAAGCTTCTGTGTTTATCAGGCAGATGAATTTGTAGGTGAGCTGACTCCAAGCTACACTGAAGTTGGGGAGTTTTCTGTTGACTGACGGCAATGAGCTGAGAAGGACACCTCAGAAGTCAGCTGGGAAAAAACCGCTCTCTGCAGGCTCTGTAGTCCTTCCAAACAGGACACCATATGTCTGTGGGAAGAGGGTGGGAGAGTTAAAACACGGTCATGATTGCTATAAAACAAAAGTTAGACCTAGATCCCCCAGTCTTGAAAGGTCTCCAACCAGCCTGAGAGACAGACAAGGACAAATCACATGATGGCTTGCAGGAGGTGCTGCCTTGCACCTTTTTTAATACCCAGGAGTGATGATGGAGGAAGGGTCGTGCCAGCTTTTCTTCCTTATTTGAAAAGCTGCACTGCTGTGTTTCATTTTACTTAATGCAAAAGTGGCAGAAGGAGGGAGGCAGGAGAAAAGCATCTATATCAGACACAACAGAAGGAAATATGGGAGGAGGGTGGGGAGGTGGGTTGGTGGTGTCTGGTTTATGGCCCTTCTGTGCCATCCAAATGGTACAAAAGGCTAAAAAACAGCCTGAGCATCTGTGTTGCTCTCTGCACCACTATGATAATGAAAATCCACAAATGCTTAGAGGAATAAACAACATTTCAAGTTTCCTGAGGTTATATAAAAGAAATATTTATTCTATCTGAAAAAGACTATGCAGAGAAGTATTGAAGTTAAAAAAAAAAGGCATAACGTGTTCACAATGTGAGGGAGAAGAGCAGCACAGCCAGCAACCTTAACTAGGCTGTTTCCAAACTTCTGACTGCCTAACCATGCAGCCGTAATGCTCTGTTACCATATTTGTCATGCACACAGTATTATATAGATATATATAATACCAACTGTCTGGCTAGATATAGATATCTTATTTTTATTGGAATTTTATCCTCAGTCTCCTCTCTGCTTCTCTTTTCACAGTTTTTCTTAAGCAGAATGTGAAACTAATACTTTCAAATTTCAGCTGCACTTTTGAACTCATGATATTTGAAAGCAATTTTTTCTCATCACAACCTGAAACTGATATGTTGTTACCCAGGAAATGTTGCACATCTCAAAACTCTCCACTCACAGGGGAGGCGGAATGTATCCTTCTGAAGGTGTGGCATGCATGTGAAAAAAGTATCAAGATTACTTGGCTTCTTGGAAATTATCACTGCAGCTCTTCTCTGCCTTTTTCTTTACACAAGTGCCAAAATTGTCGCTTAAAAATGCTTAAAATTCGTATTCTGTCATGTAGATCCCGGAGTTTATTTTGAAAGGCAAGCTCGTCTGTGAAAGATGTATTATGTACTTTGGTGTTTATGCTACATAAAAAAAAAAAAAAAAAAAAAAAAAAAAAAATACAAAGTAAATCCAGACTCAGGTCCATAATTAGATCTAAGGAAGAAATTAGTAAAGCACTCAAATGATCCCCAAGGTTAAATCCTGCCTGCCCAATGAAAGCCAGTGACACTGGGGTCCTGCAAGGTCTATGATGATCTAAGGATCTTAGCACCCCAGTAGTCTTAAAGACTTAGGCACCTAAATCTACCATCTAAAGATGGACAATTTCTTCCTATTTTATTACAAAGGAATTTGATTTTGGTGACAAAGAGAAGGGACAGAAGATGGAGCACAGTCCTCTAGCTCAGTGAGGTCAACATCTTGAATTTGTGGAAGTTAAATTAAACTAAAAAACAGTCTTCAAAGCAAGGAGAATTCTCATCCAGAAGGGAATATCAGGAGGGAAATTTTTTTTTTTTTGTCACTTCTGAGCAAGATAGGAACAGCAGGGAACTTTCCGGTGAACATCCAAGTATCTTCATCCTTTTGGATGCTGGCAAGGTTAAGAAAGGGTTTTGTGAATTGTGTTCTTAAATTCAAATGTCTAAATCTCACATAAAACCTACCCAGGATATCTAACTGCCTCTGCTGAACTGATTTTGTTTCCTACTGTTTTTTCCTGATTGCTTACATATATATATACGTATATGTATACGTATATGTATATGTATATTCCTTACACATGTGTGCATTTTAACCCTGTAACTGCTGCCATGTTATGTGGCAAAATTTGATAAAGTTAAGATCAAACTCCTAATTTCTCTTCACTCCCAGAGTTCAGCAACTTTAGAGAGGAAGAATTTGTCATGCAGGAAAAGTGTAGTGCTGATTTCTTCTCCAGTAATCACCCATCCATCTAATCCATCATACTCGACCAGATTATATGTAAATCTTATTAGCTCACATAAGAATGTAAAGGGGTTTCTTGCTCCCTTTGGTAAACACATCAGTCCAATAACCTGGACATCAACAGAAACAAGCTTTACACTTTATGGGGGAGAATCAATAATCCTAAGGATATGCTGATTATAAGTGCACACGACCACCAGGAAGGCTGGAGGCAGCTTATGAGAGAAATCCTTCATCTCTTAAGCTGATCAGACCCACGGATTTGCTGGGTTAGCTGATCATGCTTTCTTCAGAAGACCTATGCGCTTAATGCAACAGCTCAATAGTGGAGCATTAATTTTAATTAACAAATTGCTTGTAGACCTGCAGCTCTATCATAGTATTACTGTAGCCAGGGTTAGGAAATTGTCCGAAGAAAATAAATTTGAAGCAACTCAGGCACAGGTAAATAGCCTGTTATTATCTATGAACCGTTGTCATTATGGTCATTTCTGAAAAATCATGTGTTTCCCATGGTTCATTAAATCTGTTTTAGCGCCTGGATAAATGAGCTACTTTGAGGTGTCAGCAACAACCCCAAGCAGGAGGCTCTATTCTGCTAAGAAAGATGGCAATCAACAACAAGAAAGGTATTCCATAAAACATCTTATACAAAATTCATGGGTATATTAATTCATAATGTTAAATGGTTTTGGCAGCTAACTAGTCACAGAATTTCATCAAGACGTGCACTTATAAACAAAGGGAGGACAATAGCTTTTCTTTAGCAGCTTTGTTCTGATACTTTTAGTCCTTCAGGGGAAAAAAAAAATGAAAAAGTAACATTCTCAAGAGGGAAATTTTCTATTTCAGCAAGCCTGTCAACCAGATTGTCAGAAAATGTCTTCAAAATGGCTAGCATGAGGCTTCCACCAAGATTTGTCAACAAATGAGTCAGAAAAATCCCCTGTTATGGAATCAGAAAAAGGCAAGAAAGGAGACGGGGAGGAGACAATGTGCCCATTTCAGCCAGGGGTTTGTGCTGCCCTTGCCACAAATAGATTTTGGAGCAGGCCAGGCTGGTTAATGTGACTATAGATCCTCAGCAGGCACTTACACGATGGCACATGGAATTTATTTCATTTGATACCTTTACAGGAATGCTATGAAGAGGGACAGCAGAGAGGAGGGCTGGTGCTGGTGACTGTGCTGTGGTTTGAGGAGGCACACCCTAGAAATGAGAGAGAGGGGAACTACACCTTCCATTAGAACATCCAAACAAGTCAGACTCCCAATTCCTCTGGAAGGAAGGGCAGGACAAGAGGTGGGAGAAGAGGAAAGCAAGAAAAAGTCTGAGGGAGTGGGTACTGGAGAACTTCTGAAGGGAGCAAGAGGCTACTGCAGAGGAGGGCAGCCCTACAGCAAGCCTCGGAAATGACAGAAATTGGCCTTAAGGACTCCAAAGAAGAGTTAGGGGAGAGGACACTTTATCTCCAACACAGGAACACTGAAAGTTGTTAAAAATTTGAAAGAAAGCCTGGAGAAAAGGACCCATCCTTCTCAAGAGGGATATTTGTTTTCCATCTTTTCATATGTTTTCTCACTTTTTACGTTCTGAATTTCTCTTGCTTAGACTGCTATCTTGCTTGACTCTGTGTGAGGTTTTCAGAATATTTTTCCCCCCTAATTAATCCTAATTTAAAAGGCTACAAAGCTATTAACTTCATGTTGATGGGAAGGATTTGCTTTTTATTTCAAGGCCCTGCTGGTGCAGGGTTTGTGAGCAGGCAACCCTACATCCCCAGTTACTGTCAGTACTGACAGACCCCAGAAAAGTAGAGGAGAGATAAAAATTAATGTGAATTACTTTAGGAGAGATGCACAGGGACAAGAAGAGGAAACTTTTCCTCCCTTCCTCTCTCTAAAATCTGCAAGCAGATATGTGCTTATATGCAGATATGTAGCTAAGTGACACTGCCTACCCTCTGGCATCTTTCAAAGACAAAATCTGGCTGGCCTTGGACATGTACATGTGGTAGAAAACTGATGATGACGAGTCAGGGAATTGGTTGCTAGAAGTCAATGAATGACAGCCCTAAAAGTTGCCTGTGACTTACTTGAAGGTGTACAGTGGAAAGATTCCTGTTGATGTGTATCCATATTACATGGTGGCCTTTTGTACCCTCCCCAGCAAAGCAGAAACCTGCCTGTGACTCAACACTGCCTGTGGGACAGCCTGTGCTCCAAACCAGCCACACTCAGGATATTGAACACACTTTTTTTTCCCCCTGAGTGCAACAGGGTATATGTGGAATATTATATTGGCTTCCAGCCACCTGCCAGAATCTGATGGCAGGAAATTTGCACGGCTCTCGTTGTAGCCAAGTGACAGATAGTAAGTGAGAGGTGCCATTGTTGGAAGTATCAGTATCAGATTTTCCAACGCAGCCCTGTTGTAATGAGATCATACACATTGCTCAAGCTTCAATCAGAACTTCCACTGAAGGAACGAGCCTGAATAATAATAAAAGCAGAAAGCATTTTAAGTAAATAGAATTTCCCAGATACTGCATAATGCTGTTTGTTATTGCTATCTTTTATGAGCCTTGAGAAATATTTTGTATAAGAATGATTTCCTTCAATATAAGCTGTTATCTTGGAGGTCTCCTATGTCAATTCTTATTCAAAATATATTTCCTTACAGTCCCAACATTATGAAAGCACAAATTAATGCGACCTCTTTGCTTCCATTCCATGTTCTTATAAAACCTCGCCACAGCTCTCCAAAGAACAGTTACGTGCTGCTTTGTACAAATGTAGCCTAAACCACTCCAAATAATAAGATCCATTTTGGCAGTAAAAATTCATTTTATGTACAGCTTTTCCGTCCCATGAAAAGCCAAGGTCTTTCAGTGAGGACTGCATGGAGCATTTTTTTCTAAGCTTGATTGTTAAGAAGCGTGGAGCCCATATCCCGCTCCGCTCTCCTGATGGAAAATCTCCACGAGCCTGAGCAAGTGCTGCTTCTTTTGAAGAGCTTGTGGGAGCACAGACAGGGATCCTGACAGAACAGGCAGTCAGTGCAACAATAACACCCCAGCAACTGCAGAAGGGAGGGCAGACTATTTTCAAGAGCTACAGTAATGCATTGTTTCCCTCTTGTCTAAAGCTTGCCGTTGGCAGAAGGACAGAGCCAAAACAAACTCCTACAGTGTGCACATTCCTGTTTAACATTTTCCTATTAAGACCATTTTCCCATTTTGCATAGTTTGCTTTTTGTTTTAGTATGTATTTATTATTGTTGGCAGCAGATAACAAAAATTATTTCATTATTTCATCTCATGAAGTTCTGACCACTGGATCTCAGTACTCTGCTTTCTGCTAGTGTAAAAGAGCTGTATGATTTCAAAATGTCTTCCTTAAGGAGTTAAGATTTTGTTTACAGTCAAAGAGGATTCACAATTTATACATAAAGTCAAAATCTCTCATTAGGACAATTGAAATACTGAGAGTCTCATCCAAGATTCGTTATTATTCCACATATAGTTGTTATGGAAAGAGAAAGAAAAAGTCTATGCAGAAAACGTTCAGTAATAAAAAGAGTGATGCAGTTAAGTTTTTACACATGGCCTTAGTTTCTACCTCTTTTCATGATGTTATGCTCACCCTTCTGGTGTTCCTCTTACCCCTTGGGTTGGGGGTTTCTTTCTCATGGTGGCTGTGCTCCCAGCGAGTTGTCAGCATTCAAAGTCCTTTGCCGGGGGGAATACAATGTTCACTTTGAAGTTCTCTTCTTTCTCTGTCTTGGATTCATTTGGGGTCACTTTTATGTGTCTGCTAACATGCTTTTACAGCTAGGCTTTATTTCACTGATCTTCACCTCTGAGTTACAGCCATTTTCGTATGGTAGATGTACATGTGCTAGATCCTGTTCCTTTGTTTGCTTGCTTATCCTACAAACCAGAGTAGTCCAGCCCTAGGTCTGCATTTCTTTATCTGTGGGGCCTTTGGTGTCAAGCCTGTGTTCCATATTTCATCATCCCAAGTCTCTGCCCTTCCACACTGAACCCTGTGTCTCTCTTGTCCTGCCTGGCCTATATTTACCAGTACTGGTGAAACCATGGTGGCACCACAGGAAGATAAACCAGTGTAAAGCAAATCAGCCAGAAAGTCCTAAAGAGCTGGAGAAATTGCTATCACAACCAAACCAACAGAGAAAAAGACTGCAGGCAGGTCAAGAAAAGTTCAGACAGAGGAAGTCCTGACACCTTGGAAACTCAGTGCAAAGCTTGTGGCCATGGCAATACTGTATTACAGATCAACATAATGACAGCACATTCTTACATGATAGCTTTTCACCTTTCTTAGAGACACAAAGTAGATTTATATTCTTTATGTTTTTATTGTAAAACATTAATTTCACCCCCCAAGTAATTCTACCATTCTTATAAATACTTCACTTTGTTTTGTGATCTTCAGTAAAATGACAGTGGTAACAAAACAGCTATAGAATGTAACAGGCATAGTTTAGTGAAATGTATCATTAGGGACAAGGTGCTAAATTTCCTGGTTGTCACCTTTCTAGACAGGGTTTGTTGCTATTTTAGCTTCCAGCATTTTTAATTCTACTATCTAATATGGCTCAAAACAAATGTAGAAGTTGTAACATATAAAGAAATAAAAAAAGCTGGTAGCTGCTGAGCCTTGTATAAGCAAAGACAACAACTGGTGAGACTATTGTGTACACTTCACTTTAAAAAGCAGCACATGCCCAGAGCCTATCTCTGGATTATCCAGCGCATGTCCACCACAATTAGATTTAATGAACACTCATACTCTCATTTCCTAAGGATTGGCATTTGAAATCATGGTATCTCTATGAATTGTTTTGATCTGTTTCCTCTTCCTTCCAGAAATCTTTTGTACTATTTCCCATACTTTGTCTATTTCAAAACAGGGCAACTCATCCCAGAAAATACTGGTTTCTTACTGAGGAATCATGGGTTCAAGGCTTATAAAACACAAGAAGATGCCACCAAACTCAAGACAAACCCAGACACAAATCTGCATCTCACTGGTCTTTGCTGGGCTGCTTCTCAGAGAACAGCTTGCTGGCCAGTTAATGGATTGCTGCACAGTGTTCAGTGTTAACCATTGTAACAACACTTGTCTGAAAAAAATTTATCAGGAAAGTCAGTGCAAAGCCATGAAGTAGCTGGTGGATTTTTCAGACGTAGTATCCCTTCTGTTTCCTTGGGGTTTTTTTTCCACCCAGTTTCTGCTATTTTTTTAATTTTGAAAAATAAGTAATAATTATGGAAAATATTTCTTATCTCTGTGGCAGATGCACAGACATTTTACCATCAAACACTGCACTGGTGATGTGAGTGAGGAAAAACAGTTCTTATTCTGTTGCTACTTTTCTATTTCAGCGAGTTCTAGATATCTCAGGCAGAGGGAGAGGACAATACTGCAAGATGCTGCCAACATATACAGTGAGTAGCAGCTTCTGTTCTGATAAATTTATGATTATCCTCTCCATTTATCTCAATGAGAAGTGAACTTTTAAATTTGCATGGTCCATTAGGGCCTCAAGTGAGCAAGGCATTTAAGCATGTGCTTAAATCTGTCTGTATTCAGGAAACCAATTAAGTACATGCTTAATTTTAATGATGGATCCTGTACTGAGGGCTATAAAGCTAAACTGCCTTTAAACTTGGACAAAGTCCCCTTTCTCTTTATTTCAAAAAACAACAAGGAAGTTCAGTGCAAGAGATTGTGTTAGTACGAAACAAGACTTTGCAATTTCAGCTATCAGGAATTGAAACAGTGAGGGATGAGCTGTAATAACTTAACCTATCCAATGAACAAATATGACAGGAGGCAGAAGGGTTAATTCACAAAAACTAACCTTGCCTAATGAGAGAGGGCAGGTCTGAGGGGCAACACGAGGCTTCTGCCTCTTCTCTGACTACAGAGGCAGCCTGGGGAGACCAGCATGACTAGAGTGGAGCTAGCAGTCGTTCTGTATTTGTGCAACCAAGTCTAGAATTCCACATTCTCCCATAGGAAACATTATAAAAGTACAAATCAAATTAGCTAACAGAACATTTCTTCTCCTGTGCATTTTCATCTGCAGCTTTGATCATTCCATCAACAGTGTCATAGATGCCTTTATTTTGTTTTCTAAGTGTTGCTATCGTCAGGACCAACCAAAGCTACAAAGTTCCTATTTCACACTGAGATATGTATGATGCCTATTGATGTCAAATTTAAAAGTTTCTGAAGAAACAGTGCTGCAACATTATTATTAGTTCACTAATTGCTCAACCAGTTTGAAATGGCTATGACATTCTATAATATATTCTATTTTACCCTCCTCACAACACTATGCAGGGTAGCTAAGTACTTTGAAAGCTTTGAGGAGGTATTTCTATTTATGAGGGCAAAGGCAATACGTAAGCATTCCTTAATAAAGTAGGTCTGAATCAGCATTAAAAAAAAGTTGGAAGTGAAACAGCAGCTTATTAAAAAGGAGGTTTATAGACAGATGATTCTAGTAAAGCCACCAGTGTTTGAAATTACTGGGAAGAACCCAGCAACACCCAAAATTAAATGAGGAGATACCACAGTTTAGCACTACAGGTGAGGGAAGTAGCAGGCCAAGTGTGGCCTATCCCTTGAGGACTAATTTTGACCTATATGAACTGCTTAATCCAGGGAGTTCAGTTTAACACCATTAGAAAAAGCAGAGCACACTTTTAACAAGTGAACAGACACAAAAATACCTCAAAGCTCCAGCTCAGCTTGTACTACTCAATACAGCTGTTAGAGCAACACTGGCCCGGGGCACATCACAAGTGGCAGAACAAGAAGATAAAGAGGTCAGCAATATATTTACAGATACTAACATTATACTTCTGGAAAGTATTATGTGTTCCCTTCATAAATGTACACGTTGGCAAAAGGGTAAAGATTAATTTCAGAGCAGTGAATTGATGGGCTGAATTTTTTTTTCAGGAGACAACTATAATAAAAAGGACATTTTTAGTAGGATTTGTGCCCAAAATTCTGCAGCATGCAAGTGTGCAACGGCAGGAAAGCTCATCCTTACTTTTCTCCTCCCCTGTGTCTTTGTTAACTTTCCATTCTGTACCCAGGTTCCCTCTCGTTTTCCCAACCACCAAGTAAATTGATCCAGACCTACATGCATGCTTGACTCTCCTTACAAGTGTTTCATGTCCTTGGCAGCAAAAACTTGTGACGGCAGCCAGCGTGAGCCCACGTGTACACTGGGGTCTTTAATTGTCCCCCAGAAACTGGGAGAGCTCTCACAAGTCCCTATTTTTTTTTTTCAGTCTTCAAGATTGTGCACGGTTTGCAATGTGGCAATTATTCCCAGGGACATGGAAGAGATCTCACATTTCCCTCGGTGAGAAATAGATAAATATTTGCTGGGTCACAGACAGAAAGTGAATATGCTGCATTTCTCTTAAATTAACCCAAGGTGCAGTGGGCCAGAAAAGAAAGAGAAGGCCCCTCATTTCCAAGGATATTTATCCACTGTTGGCTTATTCCAAAGTATATAAAACACTGCAACAGTCCTGGGAGCAACTCCCAATTTCTTGTCTGTTGGGTGACTGCCCACACGACAAGGCTGCTGTGTGAAAAGGGGGCCCACCCCCTCCTTTGACCATCTTTTAAAAGAAAACAGCCTGTTGCCTCTGCATCCTTGACAAGCCCTCCAAAAACCCACGGATCAGTCCTCATTTGGAGGGAGGTTTTGTTTCTAGGTCCCAGCTGATACAAGCTTTGCTTTGAGCTTTTGAGAAATGCAGCAATCCTTTATATACTTACAGAGACATGAGAAAGTTGCCAGTGGTGTTCGTGCAGGTCCAAAATTAGGATGCTAATCAGTGGTGGTGCTCCAGGGTGTCAGGGTCCCTTTCCCCCTGCTATGTGGTCCTGGGAGAGGGGCCCTGGGGGGAAGCACGGGGTTTCCCTGCCCCTGGTCAGCCTCGTTCCCCGTTGGTTGTTTTGTGTTCCCCTGCATGGGCAAGGACCCTCGGGTCCCGTGATTGCAGCAGTTCCTCAGTAGAGCCCCGGCCATGCGGCTGGAGAAATAACCATCTCTCTGAAACATCTATCAAGAATCAGTCCATATATATTTCTTTTCCACGGGACTTGTTGTCTGATACATGTGTTGCAACATCTCCACGGTAACAAATGGTGGATAATGCGAGCAGAACAATCCCCGATCCCTAAGGACAGCGACTGATTTGTGAGTAAACTCCGAATTTCTCTCATTTTTGTTTTGCTGTCCCATTTCTAAACTATGGAGGAACCATGGAAAGACTCTTGGCTCTCCGAGCTGCATATGGACATTTATCTTAAACTTGAAAAGATTCTTGAACAAGGATTTGTAAATTTTAGCTTAATTCAAGATCAAAAGGAGCCGAAACACTTCCTGGCATGGTTGTTTAAGAACTTTTCCTATGTTTCTTGGGATTTGATTCTAACCAAAGACTTTTGGAAGACTGTTTGGACATAGTTAATTTCTGAGTCAAAATATATGCCGATGGAAGAATACTTTCGTGAATGTTATTTAATTACCGAGACTGTTGAGCAATGTCAGCTGTGTCCTTGCAAAGTTAAAACTGCTTCAGGGACCGTGCGACCCAGGCCACGTGTGCCGAGCACTCTGACAGCAGCAAGGCAGTTCCCGTGCACGGGCAGAGCCACGCGAGCTGCAGTGTCAGCAGCAGGGCAAGGCGTGGCAGGGGGAGGGGC
>NW_008237447.1:2851667-2856449 GCF_000691975.1 Corvus brachyrhynchos | reverse complement strand
TCCTATTACCCCCAGTGTATTCCCAATCCATTTTTTCACCCATGGTTTCCCTCACAAAACCCTGCCTTTGCCAATTGTTTCCCCAAAAATCCCTTTCCAATGCTGAGTGGGGGATGAAGAGGAGGAGGGAAGAAATTAACTATTGTTGTTTAGAGTTCCAACAGGTACAAATGGAAGAAACCCTCTCCTGCCTCAGTTTCCCCACAAAGCACGCTCAGAGTGTCCTGTCTCCCTTCTGTCAGCCTTAAGATGTTCCAGAGCATCTGTTTGGACATTTAAAGACTCAGGAGGGTGGCTTGTCTTGTTTTGAAACTGTCCTTGTTATGTTTATCCAGTTGTTTTCAATGTTAAGTTTTAAATCTCTTTTTGTTAAAAATAAACGGGTGAAATGTTGGGGTCCCTTCCCCCCTGCCATGTGGTCCTGGGACAGGAGCCCTGAGGGAAGACACAGGGTTTCCCTGCCCCGGTCAGCCTCGTTCCCCGTTGGTTGTCTTGTGTTCCCCTACGCGGGAAGGACCCTCGGGTCCCGTGACTGTAACAGTTCCTCGGCAGAGCCCCGGCCATGCGGCTGGAGAAAGAAACATCTCTGAAACAGCTACCAAGAATCCGTCCATAGATAATTCTTTTCCACGGGCCTTGTTGTCTGATACACGTGTTGCAGTATCCCCATTGCAACACCAGGGGGTTTGGATGTGGGTTTGGATCATGTCCCTAAGCTTGCATGTAGGCAGGAGTTGTGTGAAAGAGCTCTCCTCAGCATTTCCCTCTGCAGGAACCTTCAGCCTTTGCCACAGAATCTCAGCTTTTTTCTTTTTGTCTTTTTTATGTTTCTGAAAGTGTCCTAAAAACATATGCTTTTAATCTCCTTTGAGTCATCAAAGAGTTTCAAACAACACTCCTGAGAGCCTGGGGACAGAAGTGATGCTGTGCCACCATGAAATTTGACATTTTGCTAAGGTACCACATGAGTCAGTGTTTTACTGCAGATTTAATTATTTTGCTGCTATCAGAAGTCTGAATGCATTAACTTTTCACACCCCGTTCTTTAGTGAGACTGAATATGGATGCATCTTGCTCAGCATCCTTCCCTGCAAAAGAGAGATACATTGATGGTGGTCGGGAGAGGAAAACCAAAGCTACGTCACTGAGTCTAGGAAAAAAAGAGAGAGCATAGAAAGAGGAAATGTCTTTCTACTAACCCTGTTTGGGTTTTGGTGAGAGAGATGATAGCCTGACAAGCAGAGGAGAAAATATTCCTTAGCATCTGCAGTGCCTGTAGGAAAGTGAGAACCCTGTGTAACCTTTCCTGTTGCCCTGTGTGTCCATACCCATCCAGCACCTGGATTCTGTTGCAGCTCTGTCATCACTGCATGCAGACTTTGTTCCTTTGGTCTTGGTGGACTTCTGTTCTTTGAATGAATTCTTCCTCAGGTAATAAAAAGCCCACATGCTTCTATGAGTAAGATTTTATGCATACCACTTCAGAACAGGTGCTAAATAATAATACGCTACTAAGTCGTGCTGGTGCGTTAAACTGCAGTAGTGTTCACCACCTGTGGAGCTGGCCCAAGGTCAGGATGGAAGGATCAGGGCAATAATTAGACATTCTGTTTTTCAATAAGAAACCACAGATGCGGTAATGAAAAGCTTTCCAGAACATCACTTCCTGTATTATTGGGCTGGAGTTTTTTAATTGGCTCTTAAAATTAATTCTGCTTAAGCAACTAACAGGGCAGTCGCTACTCAGCCTGGAAAGTGCAAACAGGCTGGGGCAACCAAAGCAAAAAGGACTGAATTGATTCTCATATTAATAAGAGAGTTCATTCTAGAGAGAAAAGGTTAATTTGCTTTTCAGTGAGTTTATGGAGGAAGTGCTTGTGGTCAGGGTGATAATTTATAACTAAATCACATGTTTAAAGGCAAAAGTGATTACAGAAAACCTAGGAACAGCATTTTCAGCATTATGCAATGGAACTGTCAACAATGTTTCTGTGCTTTCTTCTTCCCCAGGCACAACGCTTTGAGAAAGAAGCCGGCACAACAGTACTGTCAGCAGTGGCCTTATTTTTCCTCTGCACATCAGATACCTTAACAAATGCAGAAGCAGAGACAATGCTGTCCCACCCAGCTTTAATGCTGCTCGTGCTTATGGTCTGGGAGTACTCCTCAGATACACATGGCTTTTCTTGGGCTTGGCTTCTCCACAAAGGTGCTGTCTGTAGGTACTGAATTTTTAATTTATTTTTTGTTAGCATTCTAATTCCTGAGATTTGTGAATTTTCAGAGATGCAAGTAAAACAATTTATGCTTAACAGGATGTCTTGACATAGGTAAAATCATAGCAAATATGGGCTGGATTTTTAATTTCATTTTAGCCAAGAAGAAACTTTGAGCAACTGAGAATGAGATGGACTGACTTGTTTCTTTGATATGTCTAGATTTAGGAGTTGAAATTTTGGCTAGCCACCTCCAAGGTTAAGTATCAGTAACAGTGGTAACTGTGCTGCTGATTTAAAAAGTGCTGTGATAAATGTGACTTGAGGAGCAGTGGCAGCAGCTTTCCTGTCCTACCTTTAATGCTTTATTAAAGGCTTAAGCTTACATGCAAACCTAGACAAGCTCAACAAACAAATACCCAGCAATGTGTGTCCTTTGGAATTTTTTAAGTAAAAAATGCTAACACATCACTGTTAGAACTGTGGGGTTTGCTACACCTGATGTAGTTTGCATGGGGGTGGAATGAAAAGCCCAGGTCAGAGTAACATTCAAAAGGCCACACTTCAAATTTCTGCCCCTTCTTGTGTGAGAGTTTGAATTTGCAGATTTCAAACTACTTGGAAGGAAATGTTTTTCTGTTGCTGTTCTGTGATATCCTGGTCTATGCCTGAGGCTCATGGGCATTGCTGCTTCTTTCTGGTCTCTGCTCCCATGTGGGAGAGGCCAGAGCATGGTTCTACTGGTCCATCTCCTTGGCTTAACCTTTCTCTCCCATCTCTTAGCCCTGCCACCAGGCTGGGTAGATCACTCATCTGGTCACATCTTACACAGCTTTCATCTCTCCTGCAGTCCAATACCAGTGCCAGGCTCTGGCCTTCCGTGAAGTCTGAGACTTGAGCATCTGCATATTTTCCTGAGGGCTCCATCTGTGAGATTATCTCAGTCTGGTTATATGGGTCTACTTCAGACTAGAACTACTTTAAACTCATCTTGTAGTACAGAAACATCACTGATGCTCCTGAAGAAATGAGGGAAAAAAAGAGAGCATGTCTGCACTTTATAAACACTCTTGGATGACATGTACAAAGGTGCATACAGGTATTTTCACAGACTATAAAAAGAGACTTCAAATTGACCAAGAAATAGATAAAACTAGTAATCTTCAGGATGCTATCTGCAGTAAAGATTATGTATTGCAGATCACAAACTATTCTAAAAAGGGTATCTTCTTTGCTATGGCAGAAGAATGGTTGCAGCTTCCATATTTCCAAGCCCACAAGGGGCCATGATAAAATCTTAACAACATGCCATTAAATATGCCTTTACAACATCTATTCTGCCTAGGCTAGATAGATCTGTGAATCCTCCCTTTGCACTGGAGATTAAATAAACTCCCTGGACAGCTGAGAAGAATTAAAGTATGACCTGATAGTTTCTCTGCTTGACAATAATATTGTCTGTCAGTTTGTGCTGTATCCAAGATACTGTTCTCTGGTCCACACTCAGAAAACAGATATTGACGGGTAAGCTGATTAGCATCTCTATACTGTTTGGCCTTTCAGTCTCAAAATATATTTTACAAAATGTTGTAGCAGGTGTTTTCTAGACTATGCACAGTGATGCTCAGTGCAAACCTTTCCATGTATCCCCTAGATAAGGCCTTGAAACTTTTTTTTCTGTCTTAAACAAACAGCAGTTGATGAGTTTGGCCACAGGAGCCCAACATTTTTTCTGAGACAGGGTTTGCACCCTGTAAGAAGATACAAAGCTGGAAAGCTGTGTGACCATTCCATCCCTCTCTTACAGGACAGGGCATCAGATACTAGCTGGTCTAAATGCAGATATGCCAATACCCCAAATGTATCTAGTAATTTTGAGTAAGGCATCTGGACAGGTGATAACACAGGGAAGGAACTCTCTGCTACGTGCTTTGAAGTATATTGATGCTTCTTAAAAGTAACCATGGTCTTTCCTGTCACGCAAGTGGAATACCCAAATTTTAGTCAAGAAGCAGGTGTTCACCAAGTTGTGTGAGAAGGGAGAGGCTGTGAGGGTCCCTTAGGAAAAGGGTAGAGGAAAGCTGGACACAGGGCTGCCCATGGGCTGCAGCCTGCTCCCTGCCTTATGAGAAAATCTTTGCTCACCCATTGTTTATTTAACAAAACAGTGCTCCAAACCTTTCATTCATTTAAGCTTTACATCAAAATCACTTTTAAACAACAGTGTTTTGTCAGTAAGTGAAAGGAGCAGGTAACTGTGATGTGTCCCACAGGAAGCATCACTCACCTCCAAGGCTGGTGAGGAGAGAGGGAGGGAATGGAGATCTGGGGAAACCAAGCAGCTTCTGAGAAGAGACCACAGATGGGTTTAACATCCATTTCCCTTCTTATTGTAAACAGATGGCCCAGTCCCAAAAGTAAGGGAGTGCATTAGTTTTCAGAATTAGGATCTGTGTGCCAAAAGTAAAATTCACACTTCCCACCGAAAGAAAAACAGTGACAGCATCCTCAGAGACTTCCCCTCCTCAACCAATCTATGGAAAATGGATGGAAATTCTAGGATATA
>NW_008237447.1:2833962-2851627 GCF_000691975.1 Corvus brachyrhynchos | reverse complement strand
AGCAGAAATAGTTCAACTCCCTCCAGCCCCCTGGATATAACAGAGCCGAAAATCTGTGCATCACCCACTGATAACATCTCAGACTGGCTCTGCACGAGCTGAGGGTGAAAAAAGGCACAACCATGAAATGCCCAGGTCCTGCACTAAATACAGCACAGCTGGGGAGTGACTTGGGCACTGCCAAGACACCCCCCAACACCACCACTTGGCCCCAGACCTCCAGAGAGACCCAGGGCAGAGGGTGAGAGAGGAGGCAGCTGTGGTGTTCTGTCTCCTGCTTGTTTTCAGTTTATGGCCAAGAGGTACTGTTCCAGCTTCCTGAAGCCTGCCATGCCATGCAGACTGAATCTGTATGGAAAGCAGTGAAAAGAGGATAAAGTAGCCAGAAAGTGTGTGGTGGCTAACACAGATGATGAAATACAATCATGGTTGCAAAAGAATATTATATGTTCTAGTAGGTATAACAATGAATTAAGAGTACAATGAAAATACAAAAATTCTCCACTTTTTATTATTATTTTTTTAATTTTATTTTCATTAACTTCGGCTGGCTTGGGAGCCATTCCTGTACATATTTCCAAATGCCATGAAGTCATTTATGCACCACTGGAAATTGTTTTAGATATTCAGGCCTGTGTTACTACAAACTGCAAGTTGATGACTAAGCTATAGCTTTGGAATCCAATTTAAATTGGCCATTTTAGCACAAAGATACACACTTTTGTTATTGCAAATGGGTAGAGGAGTTGTTCTTCACTGTAAAGCAAACTGTATTTTGTTTATCTAGCGTTTAAATGTCCAGTGCTAAAGCAATACCAAAAAAAAAACCCTGAAGTAACAAACTAGGGGATATCATAGTCTGGGATTTTCCTCCAGCATGATGATTTTCGAGCACATTTTTTTCCCTCCATTTTCAGACACATCTGAGCCTTTCACTGCAAACTGCTCATACTTGAATTCATCTTTCTTAGCTATGGCTGATTAAAACTGGAGACAGTATTGCAGATGAGGTCTAAGTAGTAGCCTGTAAAATGGCATGAACTCTCCCTCATCCTTACTGAAGGTAACCTGTCAGAGGCATTCTTGGATTGCCACTGCCTTTTCACAGCACTGGTGGCTCTCAGTTGTCCCATGGCCAATACCCCCAGATCCTTCTAGCATCAGTCATCCCTAGCTAATGAGCTCCCACTATAGAGCAAAAAAGTGATAATAGTCCCCAAGGCCAAGCCCATTTACACTCTGCACTATAAAATTTAATTCCACTTCTATTACTTTTTCCCCTGAGGTCCTCCAGTTCTTCCTCCTGTGACAGCCTGATGCTCTTTACACTGGTGCTTCCTCATGGTGTCACCAGCAAATTTGATTTGTGCCCTTTGTGGTCATTCACATGCCAACGCCCCTAAAATAATTATTAACATAAATATTACATAAAACCAGACCTGTTCTCCGTTGCATTGCTTTATTAACAGCCACAAAACCAAAGTGAGTCCATTCCCTTAACAAGTATGTAGAGCAAGAAAAG
This sequence comes from Corvus brachyrhynchos, assembly GCF_000691975.1. Taxonomy (NCBI): domain Eukaryota; kingdom Metazoa; phylum Chordata; class Aves; order Passeriformes; family Corvidae; genus Corvus; species Corvus brachyrhynchos. The sequence continues at coordinate 2,850,105 of NW_008237447.1, read as the reverse complement.
AGCTTGGCCAAAGTACAGACATCCCAGACATCCCTTCAAGGGCCCGCCTTGCCATTACAGATCCACCTGGGATCCAACCCTTACAGATCCAACCAGGGCAACACCACCAGCATGGGGGGGCCCCAGCAGCATCAACCCCACCTGGCTGCCAAGGGCAGGACCAACCCACAACAGCCACAGGGCACATGGGAGCAGTAAGAGAAAGAAACAGAGGCAGGGCATGAGCCCTCCAGGTGGTGAACAAAACAGATGTCTCAGCTTTTCATTTTGATGATCTTCAACCCATCTTGCCACTGGCTTTAAATGCCCATGCGCAGGTGACACATCTTTGTCCTCCAGCTTTCTCCCTGGTCATGTAATCCACACACTTTAATCCAAAGGAAGCCCAAGTAAGTGAAACTCTTGTGGCCTTGACTTTTATTCTGAGCACCCCATTCAGGTTCTCTGAAAAAGGACTGCTATAAAGATTTTTCAAAGAAATTGGGGTCACCTGCTGCAGTGAACTGAACATAATTGGGAAGCACTGTAGATACTCTCTGTTTGGAAATGCATTGCGTGTGGATATGGCTAGTTCAATTTTATATGTTTCTGGCTTCACATGCTATTTTTAAGAGCTGTAAATGGAGCAGGTCCTGCCCCCCTCCTTCCACCCTCTCTTCCTACTTGCTGATTTCTCATCTTAAATTAAATTGGGTACAAACACTGTAACAAATCATTCTCTCTCTACGTTATAAGAAGATAGGCATAGACAGAAGTTCAGAAACATACAGCATGTAGCATCTTTACAAGATAGGACAAGCACTGTGGCTTTCTGTCACAGGGTTTGCATTTAAAAATTGTAATCTTCAGCTTAGAATGTTTATCATCCTGTAAGAGGGTTACTCTTACCACTGCCTATGAAGAGAGATCTCTGTGATAAAAGATTGTCTTTATCAGAACCTTTTAATTGCCCACAGCAGGCAACCCTTGAGGATCCAAACTGTGGTCCTTACAAGCATTTACACCAAGAAAGAAAGATGTCACTATCATTTGAGAAGATGTACATGTTAAAATGGATGCATCTCCTCCAGCCTAAATTTAAAAGTGGAACTAAGTGGTTGCTGGCTTCCCCAGCTTGCTTTGTCCTCACAGGAGACAGGAGATAGAAAGCAGATATCCCTGCCCTGCTGGCTCTTGCTGTTTCTTCCTTTCTGCTCTACTGAGGCGAGTCCAGCAGTCCTGGTTTGTTGGATCAGGAGACTGGTAACAGCAAAAGCAGACACCCCTCCTGTGTCCCCCAGCCTTTCATGAGTGTCAGCCCCAAAACTGTTTGCAGAAGGTGGCAGTTCCAACTTGATGATTTAGCCCAAGCTCAAGTCTTTCTAACTTGTGCCAGATATCATTTGTTTTACAGTCAGATACCAGCTGGAAATGGGATGCCCCAAACTCCGCAAGTAAATGTTCTTCTTGTGCCATTTGATACAGAAAAAAAGCCCAGAAGGGGAGATCTTCCCTTGAGGTGCAGAGAGTGCTGCAGGTGTCCTTAGAGCAGCTTGTTTAACACACAGGTTGAGGTGATTGGGTATTATTACTGTAAATCAGACCTTCCAAACAGCTGCCATTTCTTTATAGCCCTCCCCTGAATTCTTGACACTTTTTCTTCCATTTATCACAGGTCTCAGGACCATTTCCATGCTTGGGCCAAGTGGTCAAGCAAAAGAGTCAGGGTCTTATGATCTGTTTCATCCAGGAGATGAAGTTGATGAGGGCATCAGATAACTTGGATATAATGGTACACCTTCTCAAGAAAAGGAAAAGTGTCCTTTTTTACCGCTCTGTGGGGAATTGATAAACATACACTCAAATCTCCTTTCTGAAAGGGCCTTTCCTTGGGCCAGACTCCCTTTATACAGCTGGGCAGTGCTGCAACAACGATCACTGACTGCCTGCAGTGTCTATGTGTCCCCTAAACTCTCCAGTGCTGCATAGAATTGAAATGCAAGTCCATTGTTCTGGCCAGTGGGGTTCCAGTTGCACATAGCTTTGCATTGAACAGGGATAAGGCTCCTTCCTGGGCTTTGGAGATGACCATTAACTCAGCTGCCTGCTTTAAGGTGCTCTAGAACTTCTTGCAGCCAAGGACCATGATTTTTCCTACCAGTTTGACCCAATCTGCAGCAATATCCATGGTGCATCTGCCCAAAGCCACGTGGCAAGGGACTGGCAATCCCTGGCTCTGTACCATGCAGCCAGCTTGCAAGACACAATTCAGCAGCTGGGCTGTCTACTTCTTCAAAAATGTAGGCTGATTCTAAGCAAAAGGGAGATCCTTCTGGATCTAAACCATTTATTTGCTGTTTTCCTGAAGAATAATTGAACATTTCAAATTCAATACAAAGGTTCTTGCTGAAATCCCGTGTCAAAAGCTGCAAAAGTGTTCTTATTCCTTTGCTGCTGCTCACACACACTGTGCATGTACTCACCATCTACTTGCCCTTCTGTGCTTGGCAGCCTTTGCTGCATTCAACCCAGCAAAATACAGGTGGAACTACAGCAGATGGTGGCACATCCCCACAAGCTTGCTCTAGCAGAGGTAACTTTAAGGGCACCTTCCTCAGGAAAAGCAGATTTTTGCTCAAGAAGTAGAAAATGAAAGTGTCTGGATACCAAGGGTTATGAATCTAGCAATAACATAGCTCCACTGATAATGACAATGTTTTGAATAATTTTTATTTGAATAGATCTGCCTGCATTACCAATATCTACGGTGTTGCTTGGTAACTATTTCCTGATACCAGGAGACTGAAAAACACTTTTTCAAAACTAAATTACAATTCTGATATTAAGTTTCACATTTTAGTGAATTCAGTCTGTCCTTTGTATTGCTGTCTAGCCACAGCAATATTCCTGGTAACATTCTTTTATATTATCCCTTTTTTTTTTCTTTCTTTCCTTTCCAAAAGGTGCCAAGTGAGGTTGAAAGTAAATATTTCATACTCCTTCCTTGGAAATATGTTGGTATTTTAAGAAGAGTCAGTACAACTGTAAAGTGAGAATAGGGGTGATCTCAGACACAAGTTGCATAATTCAGGATGAGTTTCAGAATTCAAGGAGAAAGCAATTCTAAATTATCAGTGGATGGAAATAAAATTACCACATAAAGTAGTAAAGCAAATGATATTAAAGTGTTGCATGGAAAATAAGTGAATATGTTTCAGTGTTAGCCACACTTCTCTGTATTTATTTTGTTGGTGGTGCAGTGCCAGCCTTCACTTATTTTCCAGAAGCTGCATTGTGTGGTCATGAAGATAATGATAATAATAATAGTAATAACAATAATAACAAATGTAATACTGTTGATAGGATCATAACTCAGTAATGAATAAAATACCACAATGCTCTACTAAATTACTCATTAAAATTTACCTCAGAAAATAAAAAGGCTAATTAAAAAGAGGAAGTGCAGGAAACTGCACTATGCTGCAGTTTTAAAAGTGTATCCGCTGATTTCCTCACATTGCAAATTTCTATTACAAAGTCATTCCTTCCTGATTTTATGTGGATTAACAAGTTCACTTCTGCCTTCTCTGCTGGCAAGGACAGCACTACAGAAGGTGGAAGGATGCTTGTAAATGCCACTGTCTTGTGGGTACTTCCATGACTAAAGAAATGTAGCAGTTGTGTGAGACGACCCCTAATGTCTCTTTTGCTCCCTGATAATGCCAGATTGTGCAGGGAGCTGTTCAGGGAGCTGTGCTTGAAAATTAAATTCCCAGATATATGCACAGTGACTTTCTGAAACATGATTTTCACAATAAGTATGCACTCTTTGTTCTTTTTCTTTCTCAATGGCCTCTTTTGACTGCTGGGTTGAAACTGGCAGTTCAGAGATGTAGAAGATCAGAAGAAGGCAAATAACATTTATTTAACAGCTATTGGTAGTAGCAAAACTCTAGCTGATATGTGGGTGATTACCTCATTTCTATTCCATAACTCTTACAAAAGAAGATAGATCTGTAAAATCACTTTAGAACTCCCTTTCTCCGGCTTTGAAGAAACAGCAAAATCTGCGTGGTAGATGATCGAGGAGTTCTGATTCCCACAAGAGTCCTCAGCCTCTTGTCCATGCACTTCCTAAAAAAATCCACCTCAAATTACAGCCAACCAGACAATCTGGAGGGGACTAGCAGTTTCTGTCAAGGCAGTAAAAGGTAGGGATGGAGAACACCTGTAGAAAAACTTGAAATCTAAAGCTTCCCCCAGTTTGTTTCCCAGGTGAAACTGTCTTCTGACATTTAAAAAAATAAATGGAAGGTTTGTTTATTGCCAGGGCCCAACTGTGTCCTAAGGGCCACATTCCTATGGAGGCTATGGAGCCTCCAGCACCAGAATTCTGCAAAAAACAAGTAAGACAAAACAATCTGGAGTGACTTTGGCAAGCAAGCTTGCTGTAAGTCAAAGGAAAAGTCGTGGTCTCACTCCCACCATTAGATTTCTAATATTATTAATAGCATTTAGTAATAATTGCACTAAAAATTCTCCTTTTATCCGCAAACATGGAAAGCACTTAAGCCAGGGCCAACTATCTTTCAGAAGGAATGCTATGCCTCAGATATTTGGGACTCCAGAAGAAACATGTGAGGAGATTTTTGCTCTGTGCTACAGAAAAGGTCAAGCCCCATGGCTGCAATGATCCCAAATAATTCCAGATTCTCAGAATATATCACAGCAGTTGTTTATTTGCTGTTTAACTACAGATATACTTAATATTGCCCAAAACCAGACACCATGGGTGTGGCACATCTTCCCTCCATCCCCTCTCACCCAGAAAGAAGGCATTTGTGATTCTTCAAATTGCTTTGGTGTGGTTTGCTCAATCACACAGGAAATTACTGAGACAATAAGATGTCTCAGGCGTAGTCTTCAAGGTACTACCATCCCAAAACACTAAAAAAATTATGAACTCCATGCTAAGAAACAATGGTTGAGAAATTTTGGGTTCTCTTCTTTCACCTGCGTTGGTGTGTGTTTTGTGGTGGGGGGGGGGGGGGGGGGGGGTTAACCTTCTAGGGATCAAATCAATATTTTTTATCAAAACCATGAAGTTCTCCTGAGGTTGTATGACTCAGCCTGGTGGAGCTTTTCAAACAGTATTATCCTAGAGTGAGCCATGATGCTGAAAATCTAAAAAATAAATTCTCTTATTGCTGAGGGGAAAAATGGCACCTTGTTGGGTGGCTTGGTGTTTAATAGGCGAAAAGCTAAGAACTCAGTAATCCTCCCAGGTTCTGGGAATTTATCATCTCAAGGCCTCAGTCCTTGCAGAACCAGAAATTACTGTCGTTACTTTGGTGATCTTTTACAATCAGACATTTTCCTCATGTGTTTTTATGCTTTTAATCACTAATATTGCATTGTTTATTTCTCTCCTTTTATTATTGTCAAGGCTAAAATAACATGTGGAAGAGAAATGCGCTCAGAGAAGACAGACTCTAGCTTTATTCCTCTGCTCACACTGCAAAATACAGCACACAACAAATCTGCAAGCAAATCTGGATTCGTGACTTATGTGGGCCATTAATATTTAATGCACGCAGCATCTACTCTTTCGCAGGTTTGTCCATATTCTATTCTAATGTCCTGTAAGCAGTCTCCAGGTAATTTCTGACATCTCTGGAGCAAGAAACTGCTATGTATACAAAATTCAAACTGTGCCGGAGATGAGAAATGATGGCAGAAATAAGTGTTAGAGCCCTTTGATCCCCCTTCCTCTCTGCAGCAATAAATATATTCAGAAAGGCAGCACTGTAGATTTATAAATGTTAGCACTGCGAGTGAAGTCAAACTAATTTACTCTATGAACTTCTCTGACATTATGAAAACTTTACAAAGAGATCATTGCATGTGAAGTATTAAAATACTATAATTTTAACTTAAAAACCCCACTCACCAGACATTCAAGCTCCCTTCTGTATATCTGCTGTGTTTTGAAGTGTTTTAAGAATAAGTGGGAACGCCATAAAGATGGCAAAATAAATTATGCCTCTTGAAGTTTAGGGATAACATCAATATAAAATAAAATTGTATGAATCCATTTTTCATAGATTGAGACTCTGGCAGTCAGGGAGAGGAAGAGTAGAAGGGGATTGTTCTGAATGAAGGGATGGTGAAGAGGAAGAGAGCAGTGTCACTGGAAATGTCTAACACGGTCACGGAAGGGCTGAGCCTTGTCTTTCAGGTAATAAACTCTTGCACCATTTGTCCTGGGGGAAATTAATTGATTGGTGTCTATTCAGGAATTAAATAGTTGCAAATTTGGGAGTGGTGAGTACAGACATCTCACCGTCAGCACTGGGCTGGGCCATTTTCATGGCATTTGGCTTGAAACTGCAAGCTGCAGCCCTTGGCCACACTGCTCCCATGGAGAGGGCAGGCACTCAGCACCACTGCCTGCAGAGCCATTGCAGCCCAGGCAGCTGCACTTGCATTTTCAGACCTTTCCCTCTGCTGATGGCTGGAACAAAGGGAAAATTTTAAAAGGAGACAAAGCCCGGAGGCTGCATCTGAGCAGATGATCATGTCTGTCAGGCAGGAGGATAAATAATGGGTAGGGGAGTACTTACCATCCTGATGTGAAGCTCTCTGCTGGCAGGAATTGTGGGCACCACTTTCATAGCTTCTATAACAGGCTAGGAAATCATTAATGCCTTAATTAGCTCAGAACGGTGCTCAGCATCTTTTGGGCTGCAACAGACCTGTAGGAGCTTTGCTCCACTTTCTATGGTGATGCCCCACAGATTTTAAAATCCTGTCCTACTGTTGGTTCTCATCTGAGAAGGTCTCAGCTGCCACCTGTGACTGGGCTAAAGGTCACACAAGACGTCTCCATTTCCTGGCATTTGCCTGGAGAACCCGACCTCTTCCATGTGCTGATCAGATGACAGCTCCCACCACTGTCCAACCCTAAGGGAAGTAATCAAGTGCAATCCTAACCAGCAATGTATCCCTGCTTTGTAAAGCTAACAAAGGTGGCTATCCAAATTTCAGCACCCAGGTTAGGCTGCTGAGACCTAGCTTGGATACTTTTCTTCACAGCACCATCTAGTGCTTCTTATGCAAGCCACAATTTTCTTTGTCCTTTCCTTCTTTCACATAAATACACAAAACCACATACATTTTAAAATAAAGTAAACACGAAATGGACCGACCCCAGCCCTTTCCAAAAAAATAAATATATATATATATATAAATACTTGAATAAATACTTAAGGTTGTTTTTCTTTTTTCCTCCAAGGAAATAATGAGAGGAAAAAATCACATCAATAGATAAGCAGTGACTTGCAGTCTAGAAACAATGCTGGTGAAGTTGTTACAAGAACCTCAACAAAGCAGGAAAATTAAATTAAATTAAATTAAAATGCTGCTTTTCTAATTATGTCTTTTTTCTGGACTAAGAAACAGTGTGTGGTTAGGTGTGGGTTTGCCTAGATGGACTCCCTTGGTTTTTATATGTCTTGCCCACTTCTTCTAACCTCAGAAACTTTTTCTAACCTCTAACCTTTTGCTTAAGGCTCTTAAAACTTCACTAAATAATGAATGCTGAGGATAAGGATTGCCTTTGCCAATAGCTCAACTACCTCCTTCAATTACAGTGTGAATCCTTGCAGGAAACATTCCCTCACTGATGATCATTGCCACAAGAGACAAACATCCCACAACCTCTCCCCCAAACTTTGATTTGTCTTTTTCTATGGTAAAAGTAATTGGAAAAAAAAAAAAAAGGAAGAGAGTCAAAATTAAAAAAAGGAAAATAAAGGGAAAAGATGAAAAGGACAACAAGGAAAGGGGAAAAAATAAAGGAAAAATAAAGAGAATGGATAGAAAGAGGAAAAGGGGAAAAGGAAGAGGATAAGGAAAGGGAAAGTAATAAAAAGTAAGCACAGTTAAGCAAGAAAACAGTTTATTTTTATTTTTTAAAATCCTGATTATAAATTAGGATATAAACCAGTTTTTTCCTGAACCTGGTGGGGGAGGGGCGGCTGTAACCCACCTTCTATCAGAGGACGTTCCCATTTGGACGTTCCTCCAAATTTGTCTCAAACCAGGACATAAATAAACAATTAAACTTTCCCAATAATCCTGAAAATTGCTGAAATATGGAAGGAGAAAGCAACCAGACGTTTGCCATGGGGTTTTTCACATGATCTCCTTGAACTACTACAATAAATTTCTTCAGAGTCTTCTGGAGATCACAGTGGGAACCAACTGGAGAAAGCTGCAGTGAATACCAGAGCACTGCGTATTGATGGGAGCTGGATGTGTGAGTGCTCTCCCTCCACCAAATAATGTCTAGTCGAGCCTCATATCCATTGATTGCAACTTTGTAATTTGACCTTGGCAGCTTGTAAATTTTCGGGACACTATCCTTAAAAGCAATTCTGTTGTGTTACGCTTTCAAGGCACAGGTTTCATGGCTGGGCTTTACGGGGAAAGGTACATGTTTTAAATAGCTTTTGTGTAAAATCCCTGCAGGGTTTGCCAAAGGCAAACTAATGACCCACTGGTGGAGCTGCGAATGGAATTGGATAATATATTGATACCAGCAGTAAACAGTATTTGATTTTAACAGCAACTAGTATAGAATAACATGTCTAATTTAATTTATGAACTTAATTTAAACATGGAGAGACCTGATGCAGAAAAACTAGTTGCTGTGTTGTTCCTGAACTTTTATTTGCTGCCCATCAGGAAATGGGAAGGATGTTACAGCAGTTGATGTTAATTTGTTCATCTGCTTATGCTGTTGGTATTTCTTGCCTACTCGTGGCATTTTTGCAAGTAATTCTAGCTGCTCTTAATCCTGATTCAAAGAAAAAATTGATTTTCTTGTTATGATTTATTATCATTGATCAGAGTGCAAATAACACATTTTTGCTTTTGACACTTTGTACAGCCACAGCTTTTTCTATTTCTCTCTGCAGGGAAGAACTCCAGAAGTGCAAATGCTCTTTCTTTGTGAGCAGCTTTGCCCACACAAGTAAATCCCAGTGAAGTCACTGGGATAATTCACGTGCACAAGACTGTGCCATCTGGGACCAGGACAATTGTGTACAGCTCAGATTGAAAGTTTCTAATTCTTCTTTTTCCTTATGGCACACATCTTTAAAGAATTCCAAACTATTTATATTAATAATTAAGAAAGCTGAGGGTCTGAGCCTGCCTGGACTTCAGTTCTAGTATAACTTTGAAAGACAGCCAGGGGTCTTTACAATAAAAAAACAATAAAATCCAGCTTTCTTTTTTGGGTGTTTGAATGATGACCTTATGAGGTATATTGAAATGAAAGAAAGAAGCGTTCTCCAAAGTTTTTGCACAAAATGAAAAAAGCAGTACTGACTTCTATCTGTCTCATTTTCAAGTCTTATAAGCCTGTCCTGCTTTCCATGTACCTTTGCTAAATAAAAATGGTCACTATATTGTTGTAAAACATACTTAAATGGGAAGATTTCATGCCAGCAACCACTGAAAGACAAAATGTACCATAAAACATAAATATACGCACTAGAACATACCTTTTACTGACTAATAAGCAAAACATTTCTGGCTTTCACAAGGAGAATAATAATTATGTTTTTGGTATTCCTTTGTGCTGGTTAAGGGTGGCTTTTGCTCGGTTTTTGGTATCAAACTTTTGCAAGAATTCTCCATCCTGTACAAAATTAGGATTCCCCCAGTCACTGAGAGTGAAAGGGAGGAGGTGTATGACCTTCTGTGACCCCCAAACAAGAGATCAGTCAGGTTTTCAAGAGCTGTCCCTTCCTCCAGGTGCTTTGTTGGAATCATGAGTGTGGGTCAAGATGATGCTCCTAAAGAAAGCAGCACTGCAGCACAATCTCAGCGGGATTTCTCCTGTAATGCCTCATTTGCAGGATCAGAGTTTTCTGACCAAAAATATTAAAAATAGAAAAAAAAAAATTAGATTGGAGATATTATTTTATAGCTCATCCATTTATGTTTCCCAAACAATGCCTAATGAAAAGAAAGATAACAATTATTCCCATTCTGAAAACTGGAATTTGTAACATTAAGAGTCTTTTTCTCTCCACAAATCTACAGTCTAAAAAAGAGAATCCAACAAATATTTCATGTACATTGTCTGAGACAACACTTAAAAGCACAGGTATTTCAGGCTTAGTAGCAGTAAAAAAAGAAATTAATTTTGTTCTGAATCGTCAATAGCTAAATAGCTGAAATCAGAAAAAATTTATGTACATGCAGAGAAAAAAACAGATTTGGAGTGGAAACTTTTTTTGGCAAGAATGAGTCTAACAGTATTTGAAGTAGATGAACTATTGATTCCCCAAAATAAATAAATAAATACAAATGCCCAAACATCTTAAACTTCAAAACTATCTGCAAAGTTAACAATGTCACATTTAGAAAGCTGATAAGAAAAAAAAGTCTTTCCTATACAATTGCCATGAAACAGGATTTCTCTTACTTTTCCTTTCTGAGAACAACAGCACGCATGGCTGGAGGAAAAGTGGGCTACCTCAGGAGTGGTTCCTGGACTTTGTGGTCCAGTTCAGATCAATTTGATAAGCAAAGATGTTAAAAAATCTGCAGTCAGTGTCCAGACTTGCTACTAAATTAGCAACAACAGCAAAAAAATCCCAACCCTCCAGCAAACTCATTCAGGCTGGAGTTTCAGCCCTTTCCCTGGACTGTTCCTGGGAGCTGAATGCTGTTAATTTGGTAGCATGCATTGATGAGAGCAATAAGGAGATGTTTTCAGACTGACAGCAGGTCTGAGCAGTGCTGCACAATCCATGTTCTCCAGCTGTGAATCAGTTCCAGCTCACAAACCACAAACTTGTCTTCAAGCCCTAAGCCAGTGTCCTTTACCTTTCAGCTCCATTTTGTGCCTCATACCAAGCTCCATGTTCTCAGGTTGTAAAGCTCAAGAGAAGCTGTTGGCATCCAGCTGCCCTGGCTCGTGGCAGCAGCGTTTTTATTAGCATTTTTATTATCCCTCGGTAGGATGCTCCTGCTCATGCAGAGTTTGTGTGCAATAACTCGGTTCGCAGCTAAGCAGTGATTTGGAATCTGCAGCAGCACTGATTTGAAACCCGTGAGCCGACAGGCCTGTAGGTCACAGCTGCCCCCAGCTCTGGAAGGCTCAGTGCTGCTTCATACCTGCCCTGAAGGGCTCAGCAAACTCCAAGCACATCTCCAGATGAGAAATGTCTCCATATATCTGTCAGTTTTCTGACCAGAGCTCAGGGCTGGGACGGAAAAAAGGGGGAGAGAGAGAGAATGAAACTGCCTATAATGCTCAGTAATCTGAGAGGGATCTACTGTGTAGCTGAGTTGAAAGGCTAAATTAGTTCTCACAGGTTTATTTCATTAAAAGGCTGCAGAAGTATTTCAGCTGCAGCAACAACAAGAACCAGAAGGCTTTGCATGGGCAGGTTTTGGTAGCAGGGAGGCCACAGGGGTGGCAGCTGTGAGAAGCTGACAGAAGTTTCCTCCATGCCCAGCACAGCCGGAATGATGGGAACGCCTCTGTGATAAGATATTTAAGAAGAAGGGAAAAAAAGATATCACACAGATGTAATCGTGGCCAGAGAAGAGCAGGATGAGAACATGTGAGAGAAACAGCTCTGCAGATACCCAGGTCAGTGTAGAAGGAGGGGCAGGAGGTGCTCCGGGAGCTGGAGTTGAGATTCCCCTCTAGTCCATGGTGGGACCATGGTGAGGCAGCTGTACCCCTGCAGCTCAGGGAGGACCACGGGGATGTAGAGATCCACCTGTCAAAAAAATAGAGCATGTCACTAATTTATGTCCCAATGAGGAAGCAGCTCACTTTTGGTCCTTGTAGCTTGACTCTGAAAATATTTGTGGAAAGAATACTTAGACTTAGAGACCAAGAGCCACTGAATCAAGATTTTTTTTTTCAAATTTTTGATCTTGTGTTACAAAGTAAATTTTGTATTGATGTGATTAGCTTATCTGTAACACATAGCTTAATCCCTACCAAATTTATCCAGTATAACAACCGAGCATGGCACTTTGTGCTATGCTCTAGTTTACAACCGATCAAAGATCAGACTTGATGAATTGATTTACACCAACATTCTGACTACTTATAACTTATATTTCACTATAAGAATCCATGAGTAATCAAAACATATTACTCTCTACCATTTCACCCACATATCCCATATTAGTGATTTTTGGATTTAACTTATTAATAGAATATCAGTCGGTTTTTGTATCCAGGGACTTGTTTAAAATGTGACTGATAAAAATGCCAAAAAAAGTTAATTAACATTTATGAACTTGGGAAACAAAGTAAATGAGTGGGAGCTTAATAGTTCCTACAGAGCCCTGGTAAGTCTCTGTGGACAAGGTGAAAAACCCAGAGCCCACAATTACATACTTATGATCAATAAATTTAAGTGTACTGTAAGACACCTGATGAATCATGCCCTTGGAATATAAAAGCTTCCTGTTGATATTTTTTCCCTTCAGCTCCAAAAATTAAAGTTTGTGTATCTCAGTTTCTGAAATGTGGTCTTCTCCGAAACACATTTTCCCAAGAAGAGAATTAAGGCAGGCAAGCATTTCAGGTATTCTTCTTCAATAATCTCTCACAAAAAACTACAATTTTTCTGTCATCGACTCACTATAAAGCAACCCCAGACTTATTGTGGCCAGTAAGCCTCAAGGATAAGTACATATTAAATTGTGAAAAATGAAACGGAAATGAAAAAGGAAAAATACCCATCCAAGACATATCAGAAGGCCCTGGCCATCATACCAGGGCTAGTGTGTGACAGGCTGTGGATTTCAGGGAGTGTGCTGGTAAATAGTCTCTGTATAGAGATTATATAAAGTATAGCTGGAAGCAGGACAATGAGCAGGAAGCAGTGTGGGGATTTTTTTACATAAGAATTGATCTAAAAAAGAGAAATCTAAAACATTTTGATTTATTTTCTATTTCCTTGAAAAGCTGGATTCTGACTCTCTGGCTTGTTACCTACATCTTGCTACAATGCACAGCATTTTAATTATGTGGTCCCTTTGCCAGCGCTACAACTCTGACATACTTCAAAATGTTTTGTATCTTTGAAATGCTGGTGTTCAGCATCTTCATATCCACTAGATGTCACTCAATAGTCATCATTTCCAGCACTGACATACAAACAAACAGATAGGAAAAAAGGGCAACAAATGGGTTTTTCATTCAGACTCAAAATCATGTTCTTTCAGAAATTTGGTAGTCACTGTTTAATGTGACCACAGTTGTGATGTCTGAAATGCTGTTATCATCACTTCAAACACTATAACTTTAAGCTGATCCCTTTAGAATGTCTGGGTGCCACCTGGTAATTACATATTCCTTTAATAAATATAGTTCTTTCAAAGGAAAAAAAACAAACCAAAAGACAAAAGATAATTTGGAGGGTGACGGACTTGCTGTTAATGGATAATTGTGCTTCCGGACCATGACCACAGTGTTTAACATTTTGATCTGCATGATGCCTAACGAAATTTATCTTCAGTGATATTTTATAGCTTATATGTTCATGCCCTACAGGGTTTTGCTGTTAGGAGTTGTTTTGAATCCATACGCCCCCAAAACCACCCAGGATGGGAGGAGTCTCTCTTACCCTGCTTGCAATGGTGTGTCTCTCCCTGGACATTCTCTAGCTCCCAATTCCAGGCATTTGTTCTTGTACGCTTTCAGAACTGTGATCACAACACAATGCAGCTGGCTTTTCTTGAGAAACTAAACAAAGAAAATTTTATCCTCGAATGATTTCCTTGTCTTTTTCCATACTCCCTCAAGCTTCTAAACAGCCTTTCCAAAATATGGGAACTAAAACCATTCCCAGTATTGTAATACCAAAACCATTTCATATGGGGAGAAAACAGCTCCACAAACCTGATTACTACTGGTTTATATAATTTTCTTTCAGAAATAGGTGTTGTGATATATTTCAGTCTCACATTGTTTCAGGGCTACCTTGCTGTCCCACCTTCATTAGATTTGTATTTTCCCTGATGTTGCTGACATCCCTCACAAACTCATGTGTTCAGTATGAAAGGAAAGCTGATGTCTTTACCAACAACTGGATGGGTGAAGGGATGGGTGTCAATGTCTTTGAAATGGATCTTAATGTCTCTACTGACTTCAAGCAGCAGGTTTCTTGCAGCCAGCTCGGCTCCGGAAACAGACAAGGGTCTGCACAAGCCTGACCTTCTGAACTTTGGGCTGAAACGGTAGGTTTGAGGGGGGATATGGGGTGGGCAGTTCAGGAAGGCTGTACCTTCCTAGTACCTCAGCCAGTGGGGCAAGGAAGAGGGCACCATGCAGCCGGGAGTTTGGGATAAAAGGAGGCTGCGCCCTCCAAAACCTCATGAGTGTTTGAGAGAAAACCCTGTGGGCGTGTGTGCCCCAGTGATCTCTCTCCCTTTTATGGAAAAAAGTTGCAGGATTTCTCTGTCTCCTTTTGCTCATAAACATCTGGCAATTGGGAGCTCATCTGGGATCCTTCTGTCGTCCAAGAACAGAACGTGTCAAGAGGAGCTGGAGGTGCCTCACCCAGTTTCAGTGACCAGGTCCCTTCAGCACTGGCCAGCACCAGGTGATTGATTGGGTACCCGAGACTGTCCAAGGGACAGACGAGAGGCGGACCAGGGGGTCCACAAAGAGTCCACAGGAAAGGACCACTGGACGTGGATGCCCAGAGGAGGCAGTAAGGGAAAATCGAGAAGGTTCTTGGCAAATCTCACCGGTGAGTACAACTTTGGGGAGTAAAACATGGCAGAGTGCCCTGGGTGGGCAACAAAGGAAAGTCGAGAAAGGGTCTTGACTGTAGGGATGATGATCCCAAAATATCTCCAAAGGGTCCTTTAGGAGAATGTTGAGACAGTTTGCACATTCTCCCAGAGGTAATTAAGGGCATGGATGCCCAGAGGGGGCAATAAGAGGCATCCAGAAAGGGTCTCAGCAGATGCTCAGAGGGGGAAATATGGTGTTAGTTTGGGAAAGGATTGGTTAAAGGGGAGTGTGTAGAAATGTGGTTAAGGCAAACAGCAGTGGGAGGCTATGTGATAGGGAGAGAACAGTGAGAACTGGGAAGTTCTCTGCTTTATGTTCAAAATCTGCAGTCTAATACAGGGCCAGCTGCAAGTCTCCTGTATTCCTGGCTCCCAGGAGTGGGGAAACAGGGATTGTTCCATCAGCCCCACCCCTCCCTGGGCCATTATGGAGCCAGGGTGGAGGATTTGGGTTTGTAAGGGGGTAAATCTGTGGGGAGGAGTGCCGAGGCTGGGTGCAGAAATGCAGAACTGGCAGCACAGTCTGGTGCCTGTGGGGAGGTGCGGGACCAAGCTGAGGCTGTGGGACAGACGGGGCTCAGCGCCGGGCGGTGCCTGACCCTGACATCCCCTAAGCAGGGTGGCAGTGGCCCCCTGGCCCCATGAGGTTGCAGGATGTCTTTTCCACCTGCCCATCCCTGTGACACTGTCAGCTGTGCCCAGCTGTGTCCTGGTGCTTTACAGAGCTTGTGGTGCTGCGAGGGCGGCCCGGGGGCCTGGACGGGTGTCCTGCAGGGGTGTCTGGACACTGCGGCTGGACAAGGAGCAGCTTTGGTGTGTGGTGTAAGAGACAATGTGTCACCAAAGGCTGGCCTGATACATGAAGGGTTTTTGTTTGGGTCACTGGGGAGATGAGTGATTTTGCAAAGAATTTGGAGGCTGTGGGAGGGTGAGAGCCCACAGGCAGCAGGAGCAGGGACAAGAGAGGTGGCCAAGTGGCCTCTTCCAGGAATTGTTTAGAAAGGCATCTCAGGTATATAAAAGATATGAAAGAAGGGATGAGGAAAAGGTAAAGGTACAGGTAAGGATAATGGCAGAGTATTTACAACCCCCAACAGGAAGAAGTGCAGAGAGCCTCAGGAGCAAAGGGAAGAGGGTAGCCACCAGGACAGCGACTGGGAAGGAATCAACCTGTCATAGGTTAGCAAGCTAAGTCTCGGAAGTGATGTTCTTCCTACGGCTTTCTCTATGACCTGACAGAACCTATCAGTGGCCAGTTTGAATATGGACAATTTTTTAAGCCACTTAAAGTTGTGACCGCCTCTGTGATCCACC
>NW_008237447.1:2775065-2833090 GCF_000691975.1 Corvus brachyrhynchos | reverse complement strand
AATTTTTTTTTTTCCCTCTTTTAGGTCTGTTAATAAACTTCTTTATATTCTTTCAAGTTTTGTGCCTGCTTTGCGTTTCTCCTAATTCTTATCTCACAGAAGATAAACAGTAATGAGTATCTTGGACCAAACCACTACACAACATATCATTTGTAAAAAAGAACATTGGAAATGCATTGTTAATGCAGTCAGGATCCACTGTTGAGCCGGGGGGCTCCCCACACTGGAGCCCTTGCTGGTTGAAATTTTATGCCAAAGAGGGGGACAAATGTTCAAATGTTCTTTTGGTAAGTGGGAAACATGAGCAGGTGCATCCTATTCACCCACTGTTGGTGAGTGTGATAAATTACCACTGCGTGTGTTATCTTCACAGCTGCCTTTGCCCTTTCCCTTCAAACACACTGCACAGGGCTGGGAGAGGCCAGGAAGGATGAGACGTGATTGGCCAGCTGGCTTGTGTCCACTGACTCCATTACAAGACATTGGAGTCTTTTCTAATTGATCCAGGGGTTACTTGAGGTGATTGGAGGCCCTGACTGGGGTTACTTGAGGTCATTGGGGTCACTTGAGGTCACTTGAGTCTTTTTAAATTCATCCAGGGGTTACTTGAGGTCATTACAGACCCTGGTAGATGTTACTTGAGGTCATTTGAGGTTACTTGAGGTCATTGGAGGCCTTGATTGGGGTTACTTGAGGTCATTGGGGTCACTTGAGGTCATTTGAGGTTACTTGAGGTCATTTGAGGTTACTTGAGGTCATTTGAGGTTACTTGAGGTCATTTGAGGTTACTTGAGGTCATTTGAGGTTACTTGAGGTCATTTGAGGTTACTTGAGGTCATTTGAGGTTACTTGAGGTCATTTGAGGTTACTTGAGGTCATTTGAGGTTACTTGAGGTCATTTGAGGTTACTTGAGGTCATTTGAGGTTACTTGAGGTCATTTGAGGTTACTTGAGGTCATTTGAGGTTACTTGAGGTCATTTGAGGTTACTTGAGGTCATTTGAGGTTACTTGAGGTCATTTGAGGTTACTTGAGGTCATTTGAGGTTACTTGAGGTCATTTGAGGTTACTTGAGGTCATTTGAGGTTACTTGAGGTCATTTGAGGTTACTTGAGGTCATTTGAGGTTACTTGAGGTCATTTGAGGTTACTTGAGGTCATTTGAGGTTACTTGAGGTCATTTGAGGTTACTTGAGGTCATTTGAGGTTACTTGAGGTCATTTGAGGTTACTTGAGGTCATTTGAGGTTACTTGAGGTCATTTGAGGTTACTTGAGGTCATTTGAGGTTACTTGAGGTCATTTGAGGTTACTTGAGGTCATTTGAGGTTACTTGAGGTCATTTGAGGTTACTTGAGGTCATTTGAGGTTACTTGAGGTCATTTGAGGTTACTTGAGGTCATTTGAGGTTACTTGAGGTCATTTGAGGTTACTTGAGGTCATTTGAGGTTACTTGAGGTCATTTGAGGTTACTTGAGGTCATTTGAGGTTACTTGAGGTCATTTGAGGTTACTTGAGGTCATTTGAGGTTACTTGAGGTCATTTGAGGTTACTTGAGGTCATTTGAGGTTACTTGAGGTCATTTGAGGTTACTTGAGGTCATTTGAGGTTACTTGAGGTCATTTGAGGTTACTTGAGGTCATTTGAGGTTACTTGAGGTCATTTGAGGTTACTTGAGGTCATTTGAGGTTACTTGAGGTCATTTGAGGTTACTTGAGGTCATTTGAGGTTACTTGAGGTCATTTGAGGTTACTTGAGGTCATTTGAGGTTACTTGAGGTCATTTGAGGTTACTTGAGGTCATTTGAGGTTACTTGAGGTCATTTGAGGTTACTTGAGGTCATTTGAGGTTACTTGAGGTCATTTGAGGTTACTTGAGGTCATTTGAGGTTACTTGAGGTCATTTGAGGTTACTTGAGGTCATTTGAGGTTACTTGAGGTCATTTGAGGTTACTTGAGGTCATTTGAGGTTACTTGAGGTCATTTGAGGTTACTTGAGGTCATTTGAGGTTACTTGAGGTCATTTGAGGTTACTTGAGGTCATTTGAGGTTACTTGAGGTCATTTGAGGTTACTTGAGGTCATTTGAGGTTACTTGAGGTCATTTGAGGTTACTTGAGGTCATTTGAGGTTACTTGAGGTCATTTGAGGTTACTTGAGGTCATTTGAGGTTACTTGAGGTCATTTGAGGTTACTTGAGGTCATTTGAGGTTACTTGAGGTCATTTGAGGTTACTTGAGGTCATTTGAGGTTACTTGAGGTCATTTGAGGTTACTTGAGGTCATTTGAGGTTACTTGAGGTCATTTGAGGTTACTTGAGGTCATTTGAGGTTACTTGAGGTCATTTGAGGTTACTTGAGGTCATTTGAGGTTACTTGAGGTCATTTGAGGTTACTTGAGGTCATTTGAGGTTACTTGAGGTCATTTGAGGTTACTTGAGGTCATTTGAGGTTACTTGAGGTCATTTGAGGTTACTTGAGGTCATTTGAGGTTACTTGAGGTCATTTGAGGTTACTTGAGGTCATTTGAGGTTACTTGAGGTCATTTGAGGTTACTTGAGGTCATTTGAGGTTACTTGAGGTCATTTGAGGTTACTTGAGGTCATTTGAGGTTACTTGAGGTCATTTGAGGTTACTTGAGGTCATTTGAGGTTACTTGAGGTCATTTGAGGTTACTTGAGGTCATTTGAGGTTACTTGAGGTCATTTGAGGTTACTTGAGGTCATTTGAGGTTACTTGAGGTCATTTGAGGTTACTTGAGGTCATTTGAGGTTACTTGAGGTCATTTGAGGTTACTTGAGGTCATTTGAGGTTACTTGAGGTCATTTGAGGTTACTTGAGGTCATTTGAGGTTACTTGAGGTCATTTGAGGTTACTTGAGGTCATTTGAGGTTACTTGAGGTCATTTGAGGTTACTTGAGGTCATTTGAGGTTACTTGAGGTCATTTGAGGTTACTTGAGGTCATTTGAGGTTACTTGAGGTCATTTGAGGTTACTTGAGGTCATTTGAGGTTACTTGAGGTCATTTGAGGTTACTTGAGGTCATTTGAGGTTACTTGAGGTCATTTGAGGTTACTTGAGGTCATTTGAGGTTACTTGAGGTCATTTGAGGTTACTTGAGGTCATTTGAGGTTACTTGAGGTCATTTGAGGTTACTTGAGGTCATTTGAGGTTACTTGAGGTCATTTGAGGTTACTTGAGGTCATTTGAGGTTACTTGAGGTCATTTGAGGTTACTTGAGGTCATTTGAGGTTACTTGAGGTCATTTGAGGTTACTTGAGGTCATTTGAGGTTACTTGAGGTCATTTGAGGTTACTTGAGGTCATTTGAGGTTACTTGAGGTCATTTGAGGTTACTTGAGGTCATTTGAGGTTACTTGAGGTCATTTGAGGTTACTTGAGGTCATTTGAGGTTACTTGAGGTCATTTGAGGTTACTTGAGGTCATTTGAGGTTACTTGAGGTCATTTGAGGTTACTTGAGGTCATTTGAGGTTACTTGAGGTCATTTGAGGTTACTTGAGGTCATTTGAGGTTACTTGAGGTCATTTGAGGTTACTTGAGGTCATTTGAGGTTACTTGAGGTCATTTGAGGTTACTTGAGGTCATTTGAGGTTACTTGAGGTCATTTGAGGTTACTTGAGGTCATTTGAGGTTACTTGAGGTCATTTGAGGTTACTTGAGGTCATTTGAGGTTACTTGAGGTCATTTGAGGTTACTTGAGGTCATTTGAGGTTACTTGAGGTCATTTGAGGTTACTTGAGGTCATTTGAGGTTACTTGAGGTCATTTGAGGTTACTTGAGGTCATTTGAGGTTACTTGAGGTCATTTGAGGTTACTTGAGGTCATTTGAGGTTACTTGAGGTCATTTGAGGTTACTTGAGGTCATTTGAGGTTACTTGAGGTCATTTGAGGTTACTTGAGGTCATTTGAGGTTACTTGAGGTCATTTGAGGTTACTTGAGGTCATTTGAGGTTACTTGAGGTCATTTGAGGTTACTTGAGGTCATTTGAGGTTACTTGAGGTCATTTGAGGTTACTTGAGGTCATTTGAGGTTACTTGAGGTCATTTGAGGTTACTTGAGGTCATTTGAGGTTACTTGAGGTCATTTGAGGTTACTTGAGGTCATTTGAGGTTACTTGAGGTCATTTGAGGTTACTTGAGGTCATTTGAGGTTACTTGAGGTCATTTGAGGTTACTTGAGGTCATTTGAGGTTACTTGAGGTCATTTGAGGTTACTTGAGGTCATTTGAGGTTACTTGAGGTCATTTGAGGTTACTTGAGGTCATTTGAGGTTACTTGAGGTCATTTGAGGTTACTTGAGGTCATTTGAGGTTACTTGAGGTCATTTGAGGTTACTTGAGGTCATTTGAGGTTACTTGAGGTCATTTGAGGTTACTTGAGGTCATTTGAGGTTACTTGAGGTCATTTGAGGTTACTTGAGGTCATTTGAGGTTACTTGAGGTCATTTGAGGTTACTTGAGGTCATTTGAGGTTACTTGAGGTCATTTGAGGTTACTTGAGGTCATTTGAGGTTACTTGAGGTCATTTGAGGTTACTTGAGGTCATTTGAGGTTACTTGAGGTCATTTGAGGTTACTTGAGGTCATTTGAGGTTACTTGAGGTCATTTGAGGTTACTTGAGGTCATTTGAGGTTACTTGAGGTCATTTGAGGTTACTTGAGGTCATTTGAGGTTACTTGAGGTCATTTGAGGTTACTTGAGGTCATTTGAGGTTACTTGAGGTCATTTGAGGTTACTTGAGGTCATTTGAGGTTACTTGAGGTCATTTGAGGTTACTTGAGGTCATTTGAGGTTACTTGAGGTCATTTGAGGTTACTTGAGGTCATTTGAGGTTACTTGAGGTCATTTGAGGTTACTTGAGGTCATTTGAGGTTACTTGAGGTCATTTGAGGTTACTTGAGGTCATTTGAGGTTACTTGAGGTCATTTGAGGTTACTTGAGGTCATTTGAGGTTACTTGAGGTCATTTGAGGTTACTTGAGGTCATTTGAGGTTACTTGAGGTCATTTGAGGTTACTTGAGGTCATTTGAGAATTTTTCAATTGATCCAGGGATTACTTGAGGTCGTTTGAGACCCTGATCCGGGGTTATTTGAGGTCATTGGGGTCACTTGAGGTCGTTTGAGGCCCCGATCCGGGGTTACTTGAGGTCATTGGGGTCACTTGAGGTCATTTGAGGCCCTGACTGGGGTTACTTGAGGTCATTGGGGTCACTTAAGGTCACAGCGGTCTCTTGAACTCATTGGTGTCTCTGATATTTACTCCCACGCTTGGTGCAAGGCCCAGATGTGACAAAGTCAGGAGGGGGTGTTGCAAATGTTCGCAGTTGTTGAAAAGGTTTAATAATAAGTAGGGTTTGTAAAGACAAATTGAGAAATAAGAAAAGGAGGGATTGAGAGGAAAGCTGATGTCTTTACCAACAATTGGATGGGTGAAGGGATGGGTGTCAATATCTTTGAAATGGATCTTAATGTCTCTACTGACTTCAAGCAGCAGGTTTCTTGCAGAGCCCAGACAGCTCGGCTCCTGAAACAGACAAGGGTCTGCACAAGCCTGACCTTCTGAACTTTGGGCTGAAACGGTAGGTTTGAGGGGGGATATGGGGTGGGCAGTTCAGGAAGGCTGTACCTTCCTAGTACCTCAGCCAGTGGGGCAAGGAAGAGGGCACCATGCAGCCGGGAGTTTGGGATAAAAGGAGGCTGCGCCCTCCAAAACCTCATGAGTGTTTGAGAGAAAACCCTGTGGGTGTGTGTGCCCCAGTGGTCTCTCTCCCTTTATTGGAATAAAGCTGCAGGATTCCTCTATCTCTTTTTTGCTCATAAACC
This sequence comes from Corvus brachyrhynchos, assembly GCF_000691975.1. NCBI lineage: Eukaryota > Metazoa > Chordata > Aves > Passeriformes > Corvidae > Corvus > Corvus brachyrhynchos. Next base: position 2,827,254 of record NW_008237447.1, on the reverse strand, counting down.
TCTGGCATTTTGGATCTTCCTGACAGTTCACTTATTCCCCCAAATCTCAAAGGAATCCTCTGTCTCTGAGGAAGCCATAAAACTTTATCATCTGTTACCCTAATCACCAGCAACAGTGACATTTTCAAATATGTGCTGCAAAGACGTGAAACAAATTCTGCTCAGCTCCATATTCAGCCCTAACACTCGGAACAAGAAGCACTAAAAATATTTATTTACTATTCTTTGCAAATTCCTCCTGACACACAAATTAAACTCACAATATAATGAAATGAAAACACACAGGAGGTAGAGAATTAAATAATTTTTTTCAGGCTCTGTTTTTCCCTTTCTATTTTGTCACCAGAGTTTTAACACACAAAGGATGGTCTTTAGCAAATCCATCAGAGGGTGCTAACAAGGGAAATAACTAATGGGCCTTTTGATGGCAAAGAGAAACAGATGCTGAAGTGAGCTGGATGCAGTGTTGCCACTGCTGTTTCTGGTGCAGCTTGATCATCTTTCCTCAAAGAAAAAACAAGCTCCAAAAGGGCAGAAAATAAAAAGAACTATGGAGATTTAAAAAATGCAGCTGCTGTTTGTGAGGCTGTCTCTCACTTACTACAAGAGTGGCAAGTTCCCAGCTCCAGGTCTTACCTGCTGTGATTAGATCTGACAAACCCCCACAAATCAGGCTGTTTAAAACTTTGCTCAAGCAGCTTTTGTGATCGCAGGCTCTCTGACCCACTACAAAACAATCCTGGCTACCAAAGCCCAACTCTTGAAAAAAAGTAAAAGGAGAGGAAGAAAAGAGAAGAAATACACAATACACTGGGAAATAGGGGAGAAAAAAAAAAAGGACAGGGGATGGGGATGGAAAGCAAGATTAGGACTTCAAGTCTCACAGTTTGGCACTGAGTGGAATTTTGCTGAAGCCAACAGAGATGTTGGTGGCACGTGGGTTCCTTTCAGCTACCCAGAGCAGTGTGGACATCATGGTTCAAGAGAAGGATGTTGGCCCCCAGTTGTGCTGTATTTTTGATGTGAGACCTCGCTGTCCTCTGGCACTCTCCAGAAGCACTGGAAGATGGAATGATGGATTAAGCAGCTCAAACTTTCATCACTTTGGTTACTATTTAACTGAATTCTCAGCACACCAATATCACTCTGTTGATTTTATCCACATATCAGCTATTTACCCACCTTAATAACACCACATTTGGTCAGCTTATTTTGACTGGAATAATTCACATTCACATTTGTCCATTTTGAGCCCATGGGCCGAACTGAAGCATTTTTTGCTTTAGAAGATTTAAAGCAGTAGCTCCCAAGGAAGTACAGCCCGAGGCCACATGATACAACAACTGGAACTGCACATCATTTTAATCCCAACCACTGGACTGCATTTGCTATCAGGCAAAGCTATGTACTCCTGTGGAATTGTAAGGAAATGGGTGGGAGCTGCGATGCTTCACAGCTTTGTTTGTAATGAGGCATATTTTAAATTACCTGGAGACTCCAAGCAAAACAGAGTTTGCACAAACAAGTACAGAAATGGTTTCTCCTCCACAGAGTTATTACAGTACAGAAGTAGACACACAGTCAAAAATCACAAGGAAAAACATTCTACATTGGCCCAAGTCAATGAGCCATTTGATAGATTTCTGACTTCTACTTCAGTGTTTTATCTGTCCCATACTGATAGGAAATGAGTACTGAGGGCAACCTTACTGCTTTCTGAAATAATGGAGATTTGCTTTTCTAGTAGTTAAATCAGTGCAGAATCTATTTTCTGAACAGCAGCAGATGTTTCATCTGGCTTACCTGGCTGATGGATTTGATCAGATACATACATTGTTCTGGGAAAGATGTAGAACAGGTCTCAGCGTGGCGAGGGAAATTACTGCGCTTACAAAAAAAGTAAGCATGTAGCAAGGAAAGAGTAAAAATCAACAGCTTGACTTTGTTATAATTCCTTTCTCACTACAGTGCAAGGTTGGGAAGAACAGTCAATGATGTGAAAGTCAGCATGCAAAAGTAATTATCAAATGAGCCCAAGTCTGAGACGAAGGAAATAACTGAGTGAAAACTCTTTCCAGTGAAGCAGCTGTTAATTGCGTTCACCAGTTCAGTGAATGTAAGGGAAAATTAAATGAACTCCTGACCAACAATTCTTTGAAGAATTTCTTCCTTCCATTCTCAGTCGCTGTGCCTGTTCCAGGTGCCTGAGCTGAAGTGGCACATTTGGTGCAGGCTCTGAGCCTCTAATACTGGCACTACTTTTTGGACCCACATAAGATTTTCAACACTTCCTCTCTACAGGATTTGTGATAAGTGCAATCCAGCATTAAGGCATAAGCCACCTGCCTCCAGAAATTAATGCCTCATACCTGCCCTGAGAACAGAGAGTGTGCTCCAGGAGCTGAGGCCAACACAACTCAGTCTCTGGGCTGGTGCCAAAGAAAATAACATCTTACTTGTCTGTATTCAGAGTGGGGGCAGGACAGAGGAGACACACAGCCAATTTAACAAGTGCTCAGAGGGAGTGAGGTTTTGTGGCAAACTCCATTCCCCAGACATCAGTATCCTTTTCTTCAAAAAAAACATTTTCCCTCAGCAAAATCCCTCTATTGTTGTTTCTGCTGTGTTCTTTGTTTACAAATGGTTTTTTTCTCTTTTTCTTTTTTTTCCTTTTTGTTTCCTATTTATCTTTAATCTTCCCAGACTGAGGACTTTATAATCTTATAACCAACACAGATATGAAGACATTCAAATTGAGAATAGGAGAATCTAAAACCAAGTCTTCAGTGACTGCCACAAGGCTTCTCTCTTCACAAGACTCAGGTACCACCACGTGGGGACCTTGAAAGCTCGCATCTGAATTCCACCAGGATGTTGCCTGTGCAAAGGATGAGACCCAGACACCCCAGCTCTCCTGGCCAGGTAACAACAACAGGCACACACAGTCAAGCTCTTCACACCAGACAGGGAAGACACTTCCCAAAATAATTGCAATAATAATTTCCACCTCCCACCCCCTTTGGAGCAGTGTGGCACAGCCACACTGTGTGAAATAGGTATTTGACAGTGGAAAGCATCTCAGACCAGAGAGACATCGCTAATCTGCGTTTATCTTAGGTAGCTATTTCTAATCTTAAAGGCTGTACTAGAAGAGCATCAAATGTCCGGTTGTTTTCAGAGAAGTCAGAAAATAAAAAAATAAATCACAAGATTCAAACATATAACTGTTCCTAAAAGCTTTAAGAGGAAGGATAGCAGGCTGTAAATTAACTCAAAACCTACAATAATTACATGAAAGGGATTAGAATAATATGAAAACCTGAATTTTCTTCTTAAGGACTGCAAAATTCATTATAAAGTCAATGCTGTGAGAAAGGACTACTCTGTGAAAGGTAAGTCTTTCTTTTGGAAGGCAGCAGGTTGGTGAGTACCAAGTCAAAGCAGCTTTTAAGGAGCACCCTGAAACTCTCACACTGCTGAGCTTTTTACAAGAGCAACAGAGATCCATGCAATAGGAAGTGCTTGATGCTAGCTAAAGTATTCAAGGGACGGTTCTAAAATTTAGATTTGCAGATGATTTCATTAGTTGCTCACTGAGCAAGGTATACAGTAGATATCAAAAGTCTATCTGTACTAGAACTACAAAAGAAAATCTCTTAATCCTTCTTTTGGTTAGGCAAATGTGCATCTTTTCCATACTCTTCATCTTTTCAGCAATAAGTGGCAAGGGTAATTAAATAGTAGTTAGGAATCTGCTGAGTGTTGCATGTCCTTAATGTTCTTTAAGGAAATTCTAGCATTACAAATGCATGGCATTCCTATTACTTGATAATTGCATTTTAAAGTTTGGCATTTTAATTATGCTAATATGCATGGGGTTATATTTTAAATTTAGTACCTTATTTTATGTTTCAAGTGCTATAAGTTCTTGCCCCTAGATTAGTAAAATTTCATGGAAATCTGAACTGTAACATCCCATCACTTTATCCTCATAGTCTAATTAAATGCTGACACTGTTTAACTGAGTTAAATTGAGTATGTTGGTTTTGTGTGTGTTTTGCCAACTCAAAGCAAATTTAAATTAAGAGCCTTTATGAGAGTTCCGTACTCCTTCTGGCATGTTGCATTATTATATCGTAATAGATGTAATTTAGATGATTATATCACTCCCTAATTCATTCTTGCAATTGTTTAGGAGACAAATTTGGTCCCATCAATTTGAGTTGAATGTTTTGTGGCCTGTCTCAGCTATGTAAGTAACTAAGTAACTCTCAGTGAGTCACTTTTAAAATCTGAACACAGGCAGCTGCAGGATGCTGTGCTGGGGCTTGTGTTTTCAAAATGGACTGGTGACCCCAATACCAGTTCAATTCCTGAAACACCTGTCCTAAGAAACAAGCAAACAAGCCCCCTTTTCAGCATAGAGGTGCTTCACATTTTCTAGAAAATCACAGTTCTTTCAGTTTTCTCAAGTCTGGTAGCCAAAATGACTAGCTGTTTCAAAAGCTTAGGCTAAAAAGTAATTCAAAGTGAAATTCTTAGAACTGATAATCCTTCTTAAAATGGCTTGCATGCTCACAATCCCTGGCTCTAGGCTGTACTCTGTTATCTGCATTTAAAATCTGTCTATAACCTAGGGCTGAAAAATAAATTGGGACAATCAGTTATGTATTGTCTATTTTAATTCTGCAGTTGTATCAAAACAGATGGACCAATGAAGATGATTTGGCAACAAGAGTATGGCACCACTTCAGTAGATCAGGAACCTTCAAAGGTGAGAGGAAGGGCAAGAGAAGAGGAACTTACACTTTTGTATTAAAGTGAGGAAAAGCAGCATACCATAATTCTGAGGTAGTTTACATCATACTAAAAAAAATTATTAGTCCCTCTGGGAGGAGGGAGTTGAAAGAGAGTAAATGAAAGCAGGGAAAAGTGGCTAGAAAGGGAGGATGGTAAAAACCAAAAAACCACTCTGAATAGCAAAAACACCACCCATCTAAGTGATTGATGAATTCAAATACAATACAAAGAAAAAATACAGTAAAGCCATCCTGAGTGAAAGTAGATTTTGAAGTTTCAGGTTCCTTCTTATAAACTGAAGACCACCTAGCATATGGAGGTCTGTACCTCATTTGAAACTCTATTAGGATGATTAGGAGATCACGCTGTTGCTTGGAACAGTTTGCATTTATTTACCTGTAACTTTTATCTCTCAGTATGTTTACTCTTGCCTCTTTTCCATGGATAAGGTTACCCAGCAGTAGTGGAAAGAGGTAAAACTGAGGGAGTGCACTCAGGCAGAGATGAATATGAGATTAATATGCAGCCCAGCACAGCTGCAGCTTCCAATCCAACACTTACCTTAAAAGATGTGAAACATAACCAGCAGTCTAAAAAGTGTGGGGAATGATGTCCTTGCTTTGAGGGGCACAGGGAGACAGCACAGCATAGACAATCAGGAGACTGCAGAGAGACACCTGATAGCTGAATCAGAGTCCCTAAGGGGAGATGCTGCTATGTGTGTACAAACATGTTAGAAACACCTGCTTCAGGAGTAAGCTTGAGAGGTATCACACCTGATAACCCACTGTGCTTCCTCTCCAGCAATCAAAAGGCAATCATTCCACCCCTGGTGTGATGAGTTTTAAATTCTATTTGCAATTGCTTGTCTACAAGAGGGATGTTTAAACAAATGAAGTCAGATCAACTGCTGGCATTAAGTTAACATCTGCATTCAACTATCAGCTCTTAATTTCTTATCATTCTTACTGACCTGACCCATGTTACTTGAATTTAAAGAACTAAGAGGAAAAACTGAAATTTACCTCAATTTTTTTGCATTTTAGCAAATTTACCTTCTCATTTACAGCATATTTCCTGTTCTTCACACTAAAAATAATCTCCAATGCCTCCAAACATGACTCTCAAAGCAGCTTCCTCCTACCATCTAGCATTTAATTGCAGTGGGGAGAATGCAGAACCAGGAATGATTGTGCATCTTCATCACAAGGGTTTCTCGCCAAAAACCTGAAGGAGGAGACTGAGAACAAGAACCATAAAGGTATATTACTTTTCTTTGCCACAATGAAAAAACTGAAACCAAAGTTAAGATGCTTCTATAGAGATAGAGCTGGCTTTTGTCTTCCACTTGACATCACAGTAAGACAGGGAATGTTCTTCCTAGCACAGAACAGAGCCACTTCCTTTCTGCCTATTCTCCATAAGGAGACACCAGCATCTGATTTCCTAAAGGAGCTGACTCCATGCTCCCCATGCAACACATCAGCCTGGACAGTCAAAGAGACTTGCAAAAAGTGGATTCAAAAGTAATTAATTCTAAAAATCAGCTCTTACCTGTTAGCCTTTTTCCACTAGGCAGTAGTCAGTTCAAACCTAGACCAACCTGCGGGCTTGAGAAAAGATTGAACAAACATTTATCATTCATGTATGCTAGGCAGGGACAAAGTGGAACAAATTAAAATGCCCAAATCACACTTAATTTTAATGTTTGCTGGCTTCTGAGTACTTGATGAGCATCTTTAACCAGAAGGCAACAGGAAACCTTACAAATGGTGTGCTAGAAATACCTGCATCCTAAATTCCTGGGAGAATGCAGTCTGGACCCCAATAGTTGCCGTTTGTGGAGGAAGTCTAAGCTTCCAGTCACTTTTTGGGTCACTTTATCCCTGTGGATACAGAGATCATCCCTCCAGACCTTTATGGCAAGAGGTGCAATGCTTGTCACATGGCCCTTTTGGGGCTAGAAAAACTTTTTCTGCTTTCCTTCTCTTACAAGGCCACACCAGGACCACTGTGGCCTTCTGTGATTGAGCTGAAATTGCATTTTATTTCAGACTCCACAAGTAGTGAAATTGTCTAGTGTTCTACATCTGTGTCTGTTCCAACATTCATTCAGTCTTGCCTAATGCAGCTTTTAAATTAAAAGATATGACTGGTTCTAATTGGTCCTCCTGAGTCAAAGTGTTTATCCATTCCACTTTAGGTAAAGCTCCATAAAGGGTCTATTTATAAATGCCGCCAGTGTGGTTAATGCTTTTGACCTTTGATGGAGAGCAATCCTAGCAATTGTGCAACACAGCAGCAACATTTTTTGTTACCATTCTGGATGTTCCTGTTCAGGAACAGTCTGATGGCCTCTATTTCCCTCTCTCTCTTTCTCTCTCTCTCTCTCTGTTTTTTAAAGTCTGCCAAATAAAAGGATTTATTTGCTCAGAGTGCAGACCAACTGAGTTTAGCAGAAGCTCATGAGCAGTAATCCACAGAACAGCGCACATACCAGCTTCTGGGAATCCACCCCATCAAAACACATAGTCCTTGTGAAGGGTTTTTTTTACTGATTAGAGCCAAAATGAGCGCAAGGGGAGGACAAGCACGCGTCCATGGGTTCAAGTATCTGCAGTGTATCTTTCTCATATGAGTGATGTAATTACCTCCTGGATCCTGACTTAGGGTAGCTGAGGGCCAACTTAAAATGCTTAAACGAAGCAATTGCTTAACTTGTAAACTAAGAGTGGGCCTACACTAAGCAAATGACAACTCGCATTTTTAAGAATTTATTAAATTATTCCATTATGTTTTCACCAACCCTTGTACTTATCTTCATTCACTGCTTTATAAGTGCTCTACAGCTCTACCCTAGCTAGGTTTTTTTTTCATGTGTGATGGACAGACTGGTGCACACATGACTTCAAAGGGGTAGGAAGCAATAGTGACACACCCTAATTGGCACAGTGCCACAGTCTTATGTGCTTCTGGGTGGAGAAAGCCTTGGACAGCAGAGAGGAAGGGTTTGGCCTTCCCTCTCATGGAGATGAGCACAGGGAGGATGTGGTACAGGAGAGATGGAGATGAGGGGATAGAAGGATTCCTCCTCTTCATCAGCACAGCACAGAGCATTTGCTTTCAATGTCCTCTGCAGTAACAAGAAAACTGAGTTCCTGGTTTCCTACTTTCCTGAATTGTTGGTTCAAGATATTTTTCTGTTTTAGCTGTATTGAAACTAGATTTAAACCTTTGGTTTGAATTGCAGAAGAGGGAATCTGTGATGAAAGAAATGTTAGGAGTGTTCCTTCATCCTTTTTTGAGCTGCTGGAGTGAGGTGGGGTATGCCTTTCTAATTGTTGAGCTTGCAGCAAAAAAAACCCCCCCAGGATTTCCAGCATTCATTCAGGTCTGGGGAAAAGCCAGAGTCAGGAGTAGCATGCCAGCCCCATGTCATCACTCACTGGCAATCTGCCACAGCAGAAACTGCACAGTTGAAAACTGTTTGGTTACACCAGCAGTTTGTATTTTCTTGCTGGAAGGATGCTCATCTCCTGTACTGAACATTTAGAAAAGTGTAACAACTCTAACCCTGGTATTTTTCTAAGTGGAAGGAAGTAGAAAATATAAAAATTGTTCTTCTATAGAATCTCAATATCCTTCCTAAATTGCCCCTGGGATCCTAGAGAGAAGAACAAGAGAATACCACCCTATGTACACTATATAGACAAGTGAACCCAAGCATGACTAAAGTAAGGGCTACATCCCAGAGAAGCACTGAAGATGCCACTTTTGACAGGCAATCCCAGTGTGAAATCCAGATGCGCAGTTTAAATGCTCAAGGAGTAGGATACTACAAGCATCTTCATGCTCTGTGGAGTGAAGCAGCTATTTTATCTCCTGCCTGGGGAATACTGTCTCATGAGCACTCTTTGCTGCTGGCTGTGTCAGCACTGGTGTCTCAACCCAGAACAGGAATGTCACAGCCCATACACACGTGCAGACACACAGTGACCTTCGGTGAATCTGCCCCAAAGGATGAGGACAAGGTGTGCATCTGATGTTCTCCTGTGCTAATGGGCTCCCTACACACAGCCCAAGACTGGTGCCAGTCCAGAGGGAAACCCCTCCAACCTGTGTGACTGCTGGCTCCTCTGCACCAACAGTTTTGCTCTACAGACCCACTCCTCTAGGACTGCAATTTGCTGAGAGATCCTAAAACACAATTGCACAGCAGCTACAGGGTTTTCCCTGTTAAAAACAAACCTTCAGAAGGGGTGGAGGCCACACCTCTTGCAATCCTGAGCTGTCTGAGATCCCCAGCCCCAGGCATCTTCACAGCTGCCTCCCTAGGGAAGAGCTTAGCCACAAGCACTCCTCTCCTGTAGTGCTGGTGCTTTGAGGAGCTGAAATATTCCCTGAGTAGCCAAGAGATTTATGTGGCAACCACGTGGTAAAGACATTTCCTTGAGGAGAGGCTCTGCTGGCTGCCTGGAGGTGACTCATGATGCACCACACAGCAGGAGATATTGACCTCCTTGGCTTCAGGAACAAAACCCAGGATTCCCCAGCACTGGCACCCACAGACCACCTGCCTGAGATGCTGTTGAGGTAACACAGCCTCGGACTCCAATGAAAATAAATTCATGAGCAGAGACTACACCTGAGCCACATTTCCTGCAAATTACACCGTTGGACTTTCCTGCATGACCTGCTCCTGCTGTCTGGAGCTGTCCCCCAGTTTTCCTTTGGGGCATGGACCTCCCCTCATGCACTGTGCAGGCAGTTTGAGCACCTGCATGAAGTTTTCAAATTCCACTCCTAAAATTTAGCTTCCTCAAATTTAAGTGCAGCAATGCTCAGCATAAATACTCTCAAACTCACTGGTGGGTCTGGGCCAACAGCACAGGTCCAGTGACAGAACCAAAACTAGGATTGAACTCAGTCAAAATATGCAAAACAAATTTTAAATTTGCAGCTACACAGACCAAGGTGAGTGCAACAGAAACACACTGCCTTCCTTTCATTTGCACAAAACAACCAGAAAGAAAAGGTATTTTTAAAAAGTCAGACTAGAATTTGGTCGTTCTTGTTATTTCTCTCCACCACACTGGCAGCCTTTAATTCAATGCAAATTTGAGTCAATAAGAGGCTGTGTATGCCAGCAAAGGAGTCCAGATTGGGATTATTATTCCTGGCACACTGATTTCAATATAAGCACACTCCTACCTGATGTCTGAACCTTCTTCAGCTGGGAATTGCAGCCTAGGAATACCATTACATGTTCACCTGTAAGGTTACAGAAAACAGAATGCCTTAGTCCACATGCCCCAGTAATGGGACTTTGAGAGTAATTAGGATGTTAACATGTTAATATAAGGCCCTTGAAGGACTTACTAACCAAAAAGAAAAAAAAGGGAAAGGAGAGGGGAGAGAGGGGAGGGGAGAGAGGAGAGAGGGAAAAGAGGAGAGAGGAAAGGAAAAAAAACCGAAAAAAACCCAAAGAGAATAATGGAGAAAGGAGTAATTGACAGCATTTCTTCACACTCCTAGCCAGACAACATCTGTTCAAATTAGATTTTGTGAATTTGATGCTATCTGAACAGCAGGTCTGGTCCATAAGCCACCAATAACTCTTTTTCCTTCCCTTTCCCTTTTCTAATGAAATAATCAGCTCTAAAACAGATTCCTTGGAAAGAGATATGTGCAAATGGATTTTTTTTATGCCAAACAGAGCTTTAGTAACACCAGTAAAATCAACATGGGTATAAGGGATTCCTCATTAAAAGGTGGAATCTCTATATTCTGCTCTTCTAAGAACTGAACTATTTTAAAGAAGAACATATTTCTTATTCATCTTTTCTCCCTGGTGACAAGTTGCTATTGGACACCTTATTTAATAGTTTCACAGACACTCCCTACAAAGAAGAGTGAGAAAATTTATCTCATCTGAAAATGGATTTTCTTTGAGTGGGAAAATCCATGGATCCGGCTCGCTTGGCATGAGGATTATAATTCTGAGACAAGCTTAAACTGTCACATCTATCCAAACAGGTTTGGGTTGGGATTTTTTGGACAGAATGCTTAGAAAGTGAAAAGGTATCCCACAATTTAAGCTTCCTTGAGAATTGTAATTATTCCTCTTCCTTTCTTACTGAAGAAAGGAAAATTAAAGCAAGACGAATCTCTTTATTTAAATTTAATACGAAAATTCACAAAATGAAACTTTCTGTGTCCCTTGCAGAAGACTTCCTGCAGACAAAACAGTAAAACCTTATGCATGAGTATCTGAATCAGAAATGCTGGCCCATTTATCTAAACACTGTAAAATACACTGTGTTCACGGACGTATAAGAGTAAAAGAACAATTATACCAGGCCAGATCAAAGATCCACCTGCTCAGCCTGCAGTTTCTGAGAGCAACAAGCAGAGGATATATACAGATAATACACAGAGTGACACTTCCCCTGGATTGTCTTCAGATGATAGGGCAATTAAAATCATTCAGGATCTCCATCAGAGGCTGCTAACAAGATTAAGCTAAATTGTGGCCTGGCCATTTGCATCCCAAGAGCAGAAAAACAAGAGCCAAAATTAGCCATTTCTCGCCCTGATTTATTTGGTCACATCTAAAACTATTTCAACAGATGAAATTTATTTACAGGGGTTTTTTTCTTTAGCTAGTAATTACACTTCACACAAAGTAAATTATTTCTTTAATGTTCAGCCACAAGTTAGAAAACTTCTGGGACATCTGTAATCTTAGATCAACTTCTGAGAATAAGGACAGTTTCTTTTAGCACTTTAACAGGAATTATTTTCCCTTCTAGGATAATCCAGAACAGCAAATCAATACCACAGGGCTTATGTTATTCCTCCTGTTGCTGCAGAACAGCAAGCTGTTGATGCTTTGCTTTTTATAAATGGCTCATTATATTAATAGAGAAGTCACATATTGTCTGTCTCTCCAATCACTGTGCCTTCAGGATTTTTCTCCCTTAATGAAGTATAGTGGCTCTTGAAGATATTGGCTAGAAGGAAGTTTGTTTTATGGGAAAAAATCTGGAAATTTACACATTATTTCATATATATGGCATCTTTGTCATGTTAGGATTGAAATTCTCCCCCACAGCTACTGATGAGGGTTCTCAGCTTTTTTAAATGCCATTCAGTTTTTCATTTTTTATGTTAAGCAGGGAATGTCATACAACAATAAAAATTAAGCTGCTTACAGGAAATGTGCAATCATCCATCCTCAGTCAAGATAGCTAATGAAAACTGGGATTCATCAAATTCTGCTGGTATAAGAAACTAACTGCATCCAAAACACATTTATGTAATGTTCTGGCAACATATAAATACACAGTCTCTCTTTTAATTAGAAAATCTGTCTCTCCCTCTTTGATTCCATGAGGCAGAAACATGAATAAAAGGTAGCTGCATGCTGCACGTACTACTCAGAAGTTCACTGAACAGGAAGGATTGCCCAGTGGACTTGGAACTTCCAAGATCCTTTTCGTTGGCAATCAAGGCTTCTGTGATAAAAACCATTCAAAAGGGAGATCCCTAACGAAGCCCATAATTAGAAGGACAATCTAATAATTAAAACCATTAAACAATCATAATTAAAAGCAGTCTGACCTCTCCTTCTGCTGGTCACTCTACAAGCAACGCCCCAGAAGAAGAGGTGTCTACTCTAAGGGCATTCCAGAAGTGGAGGCCTAAAGCTCACCTGCTGCCAAAGAATGTGGCCACAGCAAGGATAACAACTGCAGTGCAGGTGAAAACTCGAAAGGGAGAGCCAGAGCCATCATTTGGAAACACTTGGAGAAGGGGAAGGCTTCCCTGTTACCACAACCTGCGCTGGAGTCAGAGATGGAAGAGAAAGCAGCAGCTGGATCACCTCAGAGCCAAAAAATGAAGCACAGGATCTGGGCAAAAACACTTGGCTGTTTCAGCTGCAACTGCTGAGGGGGCACAGAGTTGCTGCCCCTCCAGTTCTGCGCTGCTCTAGCTCCGTGTCAGGAAGAAATATGGGAGCTGGACATAGATGGCTCTTGCTCTCTGTCTGTTCTCTCCCTTTTCCTGCTTCTCCGCATTTATCCATCCTTCCCTCCTGCTCCTGCTCCTCCAGGCTTTATTTCTTGGCTTTACCCCTAATATACTGAGATTATTTTTCATTCAGCTGCACTGAAAGCCAGGATATTTGTAATGTCCGGCTCAGGTGGGGATGAAAGAGTAAATGAAGCTGGAGGCTGTCGGTGCAACAACCTGAGAATTCCTATTATATATCCTATTGTTAGGAACAATAAAGAGAAACTCCTTTTGCCCATAATGAAAAGGGGGGGGGAAAGGAAGCTAGAGGTATATTACACTTTAAATTTGCAGCTAGTGGACTAGGAAAAAGAGACATTTTGGGAAAATTGTAAGGAATAAACAAAAATGGGGTTTGCTGTTCCATCACCCATGGCAAATCAAGCCCCGTTCTTTCTTATGCTTATATATAACCTACATATATATATAGGTTGTATATATAGAGAGCCATTGTTTGATATTGCTGGATAGGGACATGGACTTGATGAGAGGGGAGAAACCATGGAAAGAGCCTCATCTCACATTCCGAGACACAGGCTGTGACAAAACCCCTCCTGGAGCTGCAGCAGGGACCTGACTGCTTGGTGGTTCCCAGATAAATCAGATTTGACAACACCTGGTCCCACTGACTTCCAGAAGAGAAGCAGTAAAACACAGCCAGTGTGCTAAGAACAATGATACAAGGCATTTCTAGACTGGAATAATTGAACACCCCCTCACACATTGCACTGGTTTAGCTGTATTAGCAAAACACACAAAACCCAACACTTTTAACTGACTGACAGCACTAATCCATACCCAAACTCCTTGGAAATGCCTCTAAACCAAGCTATACACCTGTAAACAATACAACTTATTGTATTGGCACAGGAAATGTGCCAATATACTGGCTACTGAACTATGGAAAGATTTCCATGCATTTTCTTCCCAGTGACACTCACAGTACATTACAAATATATTTGCAAAACATAAGAAGCGAGCAGAGGTAAACAGCACAAGTCATATATTTCACTGGAAATTTGAAGTGATTTTTTTTTTTAATTGCTTTAAGAAACCTTAGAGAGCAACTAAATATTCATCAGGTAGGCCCTAACCTGGAATGCTGTCTGATTTTAACATCAAGTGCCATTATAAATTCATATCTCAGAATGTTTTTAGGAAGTACATCTTGGTTTCTGTGCTTTCAACATAAAGGAGGAGCCATAAATCTCACTTCTCATAACATTAATTTCAAGTGCCTCTTGCTGGGAGACGAATCTTCCAAACCTGCCTGACTACATGTAACATTTTCCCAATTTCCTTCTTTACCGACTATGACAAATTTTAAGTGGTGACAGAATAATGCCAGAGACACTATGGCACTATGCCACGTGCTAAAAGAGTGCACATGGTCTCTCACAACACCTGTGGGCTTTGGGGATGTAACTCTCCAAAGCAATACATTTCATCTGAGGTGAGAAAATTTAAATTCTGGAAGGTGGAAGCAAGGGTGCCAGCCTCGGTGGAAACAGGAATTTCGAATCCAGATTCCCTAAACGTGGCACAGTTAAATGAACTGTGCAGATATCCAGACTGCAGACTCAGAGAGAGAGTCAAGGATGGTGGTGATTTGTACCATTGTCACATCACTCCTCTGTAAATTAGTGAGGAACCAGCAAAAAAGAATTATCTTTACAAAGAGAAAAGCAACTTTCACTTGATAAAAATGTTAATGCTCTCCCGAGAATTCTCCAGTTTATTTCCTTCTTGCCCCAAGTTTTGAGCACACAAAAATATTCAGTAATCTAGCATTTTTCAAATATTTTTTCTATTTATTTCTGTATTACTGCTACAAAAGATGCAACATAAACCGAACATAAATCGAAAAGAACTCTTCTGCACAACAATTTAATAGCAGTTTCTTACAGAAATAAAATTATTATATCTTGCAGAGGGAAAACAATATTTTTAAAAGAATTGCAAAGACTTCAAGGCATGTCTCAGTCCCTCAGGTTCAGTTCTGGCCCTGTAAACCCCAAGTGTGACTCCTTCCAAAGTGTATGAAGTCCTCAGGTTCATTTGGTACTCCTACACTGCTATTACAATAAATCTTAACCTGAGTGTATTCTCAAAGAGAGAGTTATAGCTTTCATTTAATTTTTGAAATACAGAATTGCAGGTCTCTCAGCAGTGTTCTTGCCAGCTAAAAACCAGAAAACAAACTTCCCTCTCATCTGTGCCAAGGCATGGTTCGCACAAGTGCAAACCTTAGGAAAGAGAAAAGTTTATTAAAGAATATTGTGGCAAGGTACAAAAGGCTACAGAACTGTATTTGAGGTTTCTTGTGACAGATGCCAAGGTTCTGATGCTGAAGCATCAGGCCAGAAATCAAGATCTGAGATGAGTTTTAAGCTCACTCGGGCTCCTTTCTGATTTTGTGGCAGCCAGTATTTTTTCTATGCCTTTTTTCAGCCACACTACCCATCCCTGTCCCCTGATGATTAAAAATAGACTTGATTCTTCCTTTTTGTGTTTCCAAATTATTTTTCTTTTAGAAGTGCTTTATAAAGAGTAGTTCTGCTCAGCACATCTCCTCACATGTGTTTCACCAAGTGTATTTTCATGACGTGAGATATAAAACTATGGGCCAAACTCTCTTTTAAGAGAGTCCGTGACACCAAAGCTCGTTAAGTCACCCATTGAGGAATAAGAAGTGGAATTTTACCTAAAGTAGTATTTCTGAAACTGCAAAATACCTCCCAGTTGACTGATTATACAGGTGACTGTTGCTCCACATGTAAAACTGTTACGTGCTACAGAAACTGGAAAAATGTGAAGTCACATCCCTAAAGAGGAATGGAGGAAAAACAGGTTACTTCCCTCCTCTGCTTACTGAAAAGGAAACTAAAATTTTAGATTTCTTCAAAACCAGATAGACTTTAGTTCCAGCTCTTTAAAAAACTTTGAGAGGAAGCTTTTCACTTTGACAATATCATGTAAAGATATCTTCCAGCTTTTCTTTACCATTGACCTATTTACCAAGTTTAATCTCAGTTGACATAGTGCTTAATTGCTCTGAGACCAGCAATTCCAAGAGGTAAATCTACCATTTCTGTGTGATTCAGTTTCCACCATTCCATTTCCACATCAGCAGTAGATACATTGGCCTAAAAATGAATTAACTGCTCTATCAGTAATCCTGTAGCAGAGCTACACACTCATCTCTGGCTATTTTTCTCTGAGACAGAGTACAGTTGGAATGTAAATTACAAGTTTGATGAAGGAATTACAAGGATGTTATGGCCTCAGTTAGACAGGAGATAAAATACAATTATATTGGTTCATTTGAGGTTTCACTCTCAAAGCTCCTGCCAACCAGTTCTTTCAGAAGAAGTAACATCCTATCCGTGCAAATTAAGAATAACCAAACCAGGGGAATACTGGAGAAGATAACAAAGCCACTGTTTATGTTTCACTAGTTAGTGGAAATTAGGCACTAGAAAGTATGATTTTTAAATTACATAGCAAATTGTTGACAAATATAGAAACATTTTGGCAGGTATGAACCAATACATTGTTTTTTCTGGAATATAACAGCACTGGAGACTCACACCAAGGAATTCAGAGTAAACCATCATGCTAAGGAATTTTAAATTTTAAAATAAAATATGAACAGTAATTCAGGGAGATAAATTCAGTAAAGTAGATTCAAAACAACAAGATCAATGTATTCAGAAGGCACAGAGCCTAGTGCTTATTTATTTACTGTTGTGACTTCAGAATACAGAGTATCTCTGATGATGCCAGTTGTGAACATCAGCAGAAGTATTTACAGACACTCAGGATGCTAAGAGAGAAATTAAATTGCTTTTTACCACTGGAAAAGTACTATATATATTATTCTTGAATACCTCTTCAGGAACTAGCATTCAAATTCGGTGGTCAGATTTAGAGAAGAAAACTTCTCTGCATCTGAGTGCACCTGAGTGTCCAAAATGCAAGGCCAGATCTGTAATGACTGCCTTAAACCCACACCATTATTTAGCCCTCTGCAGCATTTCCTCTTTTATTTAGGGCAATTTACCATAAAATCTAGTCAATAAAAAAAGCTACACCTACTGCTAGGACAAGGATGTCCCACGATATGTTTCAAAGTCTAAGCATCCCCACATTTAAGATATTTATTACAAAGGCTATTCAGGGTCTACATGACTCTTCCCTTACCCCGGTATCAGTGAAAGGCAGCACTATCTCAGCTAGAAAATTTGCTAGTTAGGACTTGAAGGGTTTGTGCTGCAGGATTTTGTTTTCACAGGAGTTAAACCATTTCGTTTAACTTTTTAGTGTTCAGCTCCGGGGGTTCAGAGAAGCTTCCTGGGGAAGAAATATAATTTATGACACGCTACTTATTACTGTATGCTGAAAAAGTGCTAGCAGGGAGGCTAAGATAATTTCACAAGTCGATGGTTGTTAGTGTGAGGGCTATGCTGCCTGTGCTGCAGGTCTGGAAAAGCTGTTTAGAATCTTGTCCAGGAGGTGGCAGGAGAAGTTAACCAAAGTTTCAATGGTCCCTTCGTGTCAAGCTCTAATTCACAGAACCATTATGAGCTAAGGGTTACCACAAGGAAAGGCGATAAAGTCTGCTTACTGAAAAACAGAAGAGCCTCTGGCTGAATAGCTCTTCCTTGAATCTGATATCTATGCCTGTGTAATTTGTCCAGTTATAAACACACTACATTTTCAAGGAAATCCAATTTGCAGCAGCACTCTAGCACTGTAATTAATACCTGGAGTACAATTTCATTTTTATTCCAGTTTCATTTCTGCTCCATTCTACAGAAAGAACTTTTGCAACACTCAATTTACCCGAAAGGCAACAATTTAAAGGAATCCAGTGGCAAAAAAGAAAAAAAATAAGAAAAAAAAGAAAGAAAAAGAGAATAAAAAGAAAAATCAGTGACCCAACTGAAAACCATCCATCACCAATGTTCACACTTTGTAGCTGGCACATTGGAATACCAAGTATTTTTATTGAGAAACCTCATTAATACTTTTATATTTAGCCATACTGCAGCAACAAGGGAGCTCAGGCCACAACACTAGATCTGGTACAGAAAAAGTCATTCCCTAATTTGAGTTAAAAATAAAAAGAATGAGTAATGCAAAAATCAGCCTCTGCCCATACTTCCTAGAATCTGTACTTTGCTCATCCTCTTTTAATTATTTCAAACTCTATTTGTCACTCAGTACATTTTCCTTTTCTTTCACAACCACTGTGCACGGGAAGAAGGATCAGTCTCTTGGGAATTATATATTGGTTAGATACTGGGCATTAATTAAAATGAAACTAATTTTTCTGGCTTTGTAGCAATTTTTAAATGGCTTTGTTTTGCTTTAGTAGAATGAAACATAAACTTAGCAAAATTATTCAAATTTAGCCAAATACCAGCCTTGAGAAAAAAATAGGCAGAAAAATGTATTTTATAAGTTGGTCACCTATGCAAATGGACAGCCTAGCATGAGAGTGCCTAAAACCATTATTTATTCAGATGTCTAAGTGATGATTTTTGGTTTCTAGAAGCACAACTACACGGTATGCAAGTTGCAGCAGAGGAAGAAGCATGAAGTAAACAAGTTCTCTTTTGTTATATGCAGCACAGAAACGCTGCCCCCAACGTGCAGTGAGCAGTTTAGGAAGCCAAAAGCTTTAGGAAATATCAAGCTCCTTTGATAGCAGATCAAACCATGCCACGGGCCGCCTGTGACAGAGCTCTCCTGCAGATTCCTGTGTGCCCTTGTAACAGAAAACTTGTTAGATGATGGCGTCTTGGCAATTAGGAACTTTCACCCAAGTTAAATGACGGAGAATTGGTTTGCACGACATTTTCTCAAACATTCCCCTCACGTTTTCAGCTTGGGAAAAAGAAATTAAAACAAAACAAAGGTGTTTTCTCCAGAAACATGAGGTTTTGTAGGGAAGTTATCAGGACTTTTCTGGCTGCTCTGGGTACTCCCTCTAGTGTAGTTTACTGAACTTGCTGAGCTCTCCAGTAGCCTGTTAGATGAAGTGTTGTCACCTCTGTCATTACAGAACAGGTATAAGGTGGCACACAGTGTTAGAAACCTCACCAATGTAAGTCACTGCAAGGTCAGTTTTCCCTGTAAAACAACAGAAAGCTGGTAGGTAAAATGCAGCTTGGAAACATCGAGGCAGCAGTGGGAACAACAGCCCTGAAATCAGATTTCACCTCTTTCAGTATTAACAATCTATCCTGGGACACAGGAATGAAGTCCTGTGGGGTCAGGGTCATCACACGTGCATCCATGGGCAGAAGAACTGGGTGTGATGAGGTCACAAGGGCAGGAGACACAACTTTAACCAGAGCAGAGCATCCAGGATTATTCCCCATTCCTCAGCTCCGGGAATGCTTCACAGCCAGAGAGAAAACTCGGCGCCAAGAACTCGTGAGAGGGGAAAAAGCAGAGGTAGAGAAGCCAGAGATGGCAGCAAGCCTGCCATCCAGAGCAGTTCCCTAGCCCAGCACCAACTGCAGATCACCAGATGCTCCCTAGAGTTTTATTACATCATTGGTACTTTGCTTCTAATCACATGGATTTAATTCTCTCATTACCACTGCTCTGTCTGACGAGTGCTGCTCTGAAGCACTGGAAGTTCCAGATCCGCAGTGCACAGAGATGTCTCTGCCATTTACTGAACACTCACAGTGCAGGCCTTTGATCCCAACCAAAGGCAAAGCCATCACCTCTGTAAAATTAAAGGTCTTGGGTTTTTCCCTTTCATGAATGTACTGATGATCCTTAGGAAGACAAGAGCTCAGCTTCACACTTTACTGCTTTGGTCTCCTGATGACACCAGTAGGCTAAATTCAGTTGCAAAAGGAAGGGAGGTCATGAAGTATTTAATTTTTTCAAAAATAAAATGAATGCATTGTCTTTGTACAATTTTCTCCACTTGCATCAGAACTGAATACGCTAAAGGGTAAACTGCTTTGCTTTGCCATTAACTTTAAAAGCATGCAATTTTAGTACTCCACCAGAGCAGAGAGGCTGTAAATTAATCTGTGTTCAGCAGAGGAGTGATGGCCACATCTGAAGTTCCCCCAGCTCTTGTGTCCATGAGAGACGACTCTGCAGCAGCCCCTTGGATGGGTACAGAACAAACCATATCAGCCCCAGCTAATTGCTCTCTCAGAGAAGGGATCTTTGTGTCTGGATGCTGAGAAGATGTGGTGGTATCCTGAGTCACCTTCTTATTAGGAATGAGGACTGTGTGGCAGTTCCAAAATGGTGTATTTAAAAAACAAAAACCCAAAACCAACCAAATCACTTGAAAGAGTTATCAGTGATTTGTTTTCTAAATGGAAGGGAAAGGGGGAGGTTGTGCAGGGAGCTGGTGTGGATTTAGTGCTGTGAGTAGTTTTCTATAGAGACCTGAATAAGGTGGGACAGTGTCCTTAGTTTGAAACATGACTACCCCAGCCAGGACTTGAAATGCAAGGAGATTCAGGTGGCACTAAGAAGTCATCGGGTGGCAGAGGGGTAAAGCTTCAAAATACAGTGCAAAACTTCAAAATTCCTCCAAATGACAAGCACAAGATGTTGTGTTTGGGCAAGGATAAGTAAATGCACAAAACAGGATGGTAAACTCATCAGGGAACAACTTTGCTGAAGATGACCTGGGATTAGAACAGATTATCTAATAAAACAAAACAAGATAACTTCCCAAACAAAAGAAACAAACCCTGAGATATAGAAACAGAACATCTAATAGTCTCATACAGTAATTCTTACATTTTATTCTTAACTGATAAAGCCTGTGCTGGAATGTATAGTTTTCAGCATCTTGTTTAAAAAAATAATGGAGATACATTAAAGAAGAGGTTTGACAATTATTACAGGCATATAAAAAATGTTTTATGAAGAAAGATCAACACTTTTCCTTACTTCTCCTCTTATGAGAAGTGTATTAAGCTTATTAAGTCTTCAGATACAGAATGGTTTTAGCAACGTTTTTTTTGCCACATTGAGGTATTCAAGGAACCAGAAAAGTGTGGATCCCTTCTGCTAGGTCAGAAATGTGTTAGACATCTAAGACAATATAGGTAAGGGTCTGTTACAAACTTTCCTCATAACTTCAGAGACAATAGTTAAAACTGTGTCATTAAAAGGCATTAGCTTCCTCTGTGCAGAATGGAAAGCAAATGTAAGTAATAAAATGCTCAGAAGAACTTAAGTGTAATAGAAATTCATCCTTGGGCATTCATTAAGAAAACAAAGTTTTAGGTTAAGATAATGCAGGTTTAAAAACATTTGTGAAAGGTAGCATAGAATGGACCTTAGAAAAAACCTGATTATAAAATGGACCTGAATGGGGCTACCACAAATTTATATGATAATAGATCACAGCATCAAGCTTATGGTTTCAAAAAGGCACATTTAAAAAGTCAAGGAATTTACCTGGACTGAAAACTCAAACAGCTAAAGGGGAATTTAACCAAGGGCACCCTGGGGAAGGGTGATGTTGCCCCACCCTTGTGTGAACTTAATACAGGACCAAGCATAATTGCCATCAAAATGTAAAAAGGATTAGGATAGCAGAAATAAGGATACAGATACCAAGATCAGCAAAAACACTAATCACTAGGGTGACCTTTAAGTAAGGGAACACCACAAGAATTTCCAGAAGTGGAGTCAGAACTTATAAAGCAAATTAATAGAAAAAGCAAATGGTTCAGTAGCCATACACTGGGGAAAAATGTAAAATAAGAGAAGTTAGTTTGTCATGCAGTAGAGGGGTAAGTTTAAGACAAAAATTAACCCACTCATATTCTAAGGCAAGATTAACATTCTGCCTCTGTTTTTAATGAAGTAATTTTGAATGCAGAAGGCAGGATAAGTAGCTAGCAAGATGAGGAGTCATTACATTTAAAAGAGGAGCACAATGCCACAAATTGACGTGGAATACATTTCATCAGAAGAGTAGGATCCTTTCTTCATAAAACGCTGACAGATTTTATGTTTGAAATCCCTGGTCCTGTAGAAAGGGCTTGCGAGGTGGGGTTTTTTGCTTTAAAAGATGTCAAACTAAAGCAGCTGAAGAAAAGCAAGGGCCAATAATATCTGTCCATAAAAAGTACAGTAATATTCAAGAGCTATAAAAAAGTCTTGGAAGAGATAATTAGAAACAGGCATAAACAGGAAAAAGGGAGAAAATGCAGCATGTGTTCACTAAAGTTATCTTTGATAAGGAACTTCTATTTTATTAAGATATCAGTTTGACCAGCAAAGGAGTTGTTTTAAGCCAAAATATGCTCAGCCCTTTGGATCTGGTGTAACATGTACAAAATGTATAAAATTCATTGTCAAATGCAAAAAGGTCTGGAACACTTGAGGACTGACATAAGCGAAATGAAACAAAATTAAATCAAAGATCATTCACTTAGCATTTTATAAGAATATTTCCTAGAAATTCATACTCATGAATCAAAGTAGACCAAGAAGGAGGAAGCCCTAGAGAATGATGAATCCACCTGTGATGTATCACTGTGAAAAGACAAATATGACATATCAGGCTACGTTTCCCACAGAAACAGGAAAGTACAAAACACTGTTAAACTCTTTATTACAGATATAAAACACCTGAACCATAAGTAAGGTAACCCAAAACAAAACATGGCTGTAAACCTCTTGGACTGCTAGCTCTGTAACCAGAAAATCTGTAGGACAGAGTGGTTCACTAGGCCTACTAAGATGAAATGGTTGCTGCCTATCCTGATGAATTAGAACCACCAGGGAAGTAGGAAATTCATTTAAGCTGAGAAACAGCATCACTAAGCTTTAGAGGACCATAAAATAATTACGACAAGAAACTTGAAAAAGGTCAAATCACAAGGAAAGTGATATTCTGGAGCAGGTGTTTATCAAAAGCACTCAGGACAAGAAATCATAGCAGTATAGTTCAGAAAAGAGAGAAATTACATGAATGTCCAAGGAGAAAAAAAATGGATCTCTTTATTTAGGTGCTCTTTCAGGGTGCACACTCCAGATTGGAGTAAGACCCTGTGCATTTTTGTACTAAGAACAGCCAGCATAGTTGTGAAAGGTTCTCTGAATTAATCCAAATTTTATAGGTTAATTTTGATTTGGGAGTTGGGTCAGTCTTCTGTTCAGAGTTGTTTTTCTTCTCCTCTCCATCTTAAATATGATTCACTTATTGCTAACATGTGCTGTGTCTGAATAGCAGGAGGAAACAGTTCTGCCTCTGAAGCACAGGATAAAAAAAAACCACAGCTGGCTTGTGTATACACTTGGAAAAAAATGCTCTTGCTGTTTTTACTCCTTTAGAAGTGTTGGGCAGCTTGTACTATTAATGCCATATCATTCTTTGAAGGCAGAGTCTGATATCTGTGCCAGGAGAAGAAATAACTTTCATCTTTTAAAAGAATTAGTTGCTGGTGTAAGAGGTCATTACAACATTTTCCTGAGAATCATGAGCTGGATAATAAAGCCAATAGTCTAACAAGACTCTGCATCCCACTATTGCCCTGGGACTCTGAAGAATGTACATTGAAAAACCCAAATGCAAATTATCTGTGACTCCACTCGAAACAATTGCTCTTGTTAGAAGAAAATAGTAAAATTCCAGAGAGAGATAGAAATGCTTATCAGATTAGCAAGAGCGATACACAAGAAGAAATGGACTGGATAGCATCATTTTTTTTTTCAATTTTGTTTTTTAAAATAACTGGATATGATCAAAAATATTTGTATCACTTTATGTTCACCACCTGCAAAGGCACAGTGGAGCTGTTTTGGGCCCTAGGAACCATGTGTTAGTAGGTTTACCTATTCATGCAAGCATCCAACTACACAGAGTGCCTTATTCACTGTACAGTCTCCCCTCTAGTCAAAAACTCTGAGATATCACCACATTATTCAATGTCCAGCTCAGGGCTGAAGCTGAAGCAAAATGTATTTGTGAGGCATGAGGTCAATGGATTATTATTTCCCATTTGGGAGGAAACATAACTAAGATGTAAGAATCAAGAAAGCATCAAAATAATAATAAGTACCAAAGATAAGATGTACCAAGCCTGATTTTTTTTTTTTTTTTTTTAAAGCAAATGTGCAAACAACACTCACCCCCTCACACCCCTACATTTTCTTTGTGTTCTCAGCACACAGGCCTAGATGCTGGTTGACTTCACCAGTAGCTCTCACTTCTCTTTCCCAACATCCCCACAAATCAACCTATGTTTGTGACTTTACCATAGGGGCCTAGGATCTCTTAGTCCTAAATGTTAAGAAGGTGACTAAAACCATCCAGTCTGCCTTGCAAAAAACTCAGCAACGTGGCCATGGGTATGCTGTAGGAGAATCCTGGATAGGAGTTGGAGGCAAGGTCAGCCCAAACAAGAGTCAAACTAGGCTAAATCACCGTATTTTTTCTTGGCAAAATGCTTTGCATGTCAGCCATTAGAAACAAAATCACCACAGTGAAAAAGAGGAGTATCAGCTGATCTTCCTCTGTGATTAAAGAAATGTTTTTTTAATCTAAGTTCAACTTTGTCTTCTCCTTTTGAAATGACTTTTTAATGTTGATAATATTTCCATAATTTCAGGCATTTTTGTAGTCATTTTTTTTTCTTAAAGGAAAAATTATCAAATTACTAAATATCCTACCATACCATGGCGAACCTCTCTAAAAATTCTTAGCAATTAGTAGGCAATTTTTAAAGTGCTGGAGCACACTCTCACCCCAGAGAAGGCACTGTGCCAGATTTGCAAGCTTTTTTGTTTTCTAATTTTTGCTCATAACAGTAAAGATTCTATTTTAGGGGCTTTGATAAAATCTTCAAAGAAATAAGTTTTTGAAGGCTAAAGTGTAAGTTATGAAGCACTGATCTTCCTTCCCTTGTGTTTCTGCTCAGGTAGGCAAGTAGATGAGAAAACAGTGATTCTAACCCAAGGCACGCTTCATCTTGAGGAAAATGAGTTCTGAAAAATGGAATTCTTCCTTATATGGAATTATGAATCCATGGCCAGCTCTCACAGTTTCATCCTCTCTGCAAGCACCGTTCTCACAATGGTGTAAAGTACTGAGGCACAGCTACTCCTAGGCAGAACATCACAAGTTTTGCTGACTGATATTTCCATCAATTCTCACTTTGATACAGATGCCTCACTGAATAAAATTTTCATTTTGTCTAGAACTATGGCAACCTGGGCAGCTGCCAGAAGGCAGCTTTGGTTGACAACTCGTAAGAGTGATTCTCAGGCAAAACAATTAGTGGTAACTGCTCTTTTCCAGGGAGGCAGACTTGGCAAATTGCACAGCTAAGTCAGAGAACTCAGACAAGGAGAAATCCAGCCTGCTTTGCCCAAAGGAAGGAATGCAGGTTTTTATAGCGTGGAAGGAGGAATTCTTTTGGTTTCTCACTGTAGCTGCAAATAGCAAAGCTGCCTGTGGCAAGGGCCTGCCCCAGAGGGTGCTCCGTGGTGGCAGGACAGGCACCAGCAGGGCTATCCAGGGTGCCACAGCATCAGCCCCGAAGCTTTCCTGGGGATGCCTTAGCCCTGCAGCGACAGACTTGTTCCTTCCAGGCCCGCAGCTGCCCACCCAAGCACACCAGCTCTCTCAGGCTGGGGATGTATCCCAGCACTGTGCTGCAGGAAGCACCCACAGGAGCCTGCAGGTTCTCACACAGCATCTCCAGCCAAAAAGGTGAAGTCCATCCTTCAGGGGGCTGTTTTGGGGTAAGAGCCCGTCATAGTTCCCACCAGAGAGAGTGCTGCTACAAACTCTAAACTGCCTTAGACTGCCACAAAGCCTTTCCAAAATCCACCCTCTCTCCCCTCAGCGCTTTCTGGCTCTCATTCCCCCAGTGCTGCCAGGCAGCTCCAGCTACATCTAGGGAAACTGCTTTGCTCATTACCAGCACAGTAGCAATTGCAGGTGAAACCTTTCCAAAGAACTTGCTTAAATCATGCCTGGAGAGTGG
The DNA here is from genome assembly GCF_000691975.1 of Corvus brachyrhynchos. Classification (NCBI taxonomy): domain Eukaryota; kingdom Metazoa; phylum Chordata; class Aves; order Passeriformes; family Corvidae; genus Corvus; species Corvus brachyrhynchos. The sequence continues at coordinate 2,801,377 of NW_008237447.1, read as the reverse complement.
CTGAAATTGCTTATGAATTGCTGAGCTTAAACCGAGGCTTTCCTTACTTCCCTATGCTTGATTTGCAAATTGCTTTTTGGGTTGACTTCCCCCTCCTCTCATGTCCCCTCCATATCCATCAGCAATTTCCAGCTTTTTCCATGAGCAAGCACTGAGAGGCAGTGCCCATTTGTAAGCACCTCCCTGCTCTACATGTGATTCAGTGGCCTTGCTCCAGATACCTGTGTGTTAAATTTTTAAAATATGGTTGTTGCCTTTTGAAATATTTCAAACCTAAAGTCTTTTTGTTGGTATCTTTTATTAGATACCTCTCTAGAAACAGCTTACAAGTGGAGCCCAAACTTACAGGCCAGTTTAAACAAGCTGTGAGGCAAAACAGCTAAGAGGATTCTGTCCCCAGGGAGTTCACAGTGTAATTCATATACAAACAGTGTTGGCTTATTTTGAGCTAGGAGTTGGAAATCTAATGCTGTTTAATAGGACCAGCATTCACAGAGAAACTTTTTGATGACAATATATCCATTCAAATTGTCCTTTTTAAACAAGGGGTATTTTTTTTTTAATTCCCTTCCTATATTTTTAAATTTAACCATTTGCATAATTTTGCTTCCATAACACCCAATAACAGCTAATAAAATTATTTGCTTTCCACTTGTTTTTGCTTCCTGCTGTTGAATGAACGACCCATGTTTACAGATTAGCAGCAGTTGTGAAGTGCCCTGACTTTCTCTCCAATTTCAAAGTTATGAGTGAGAAGTGCATTATACTGGTTGCTTTGGCATTTTTGGAGTAGCTCAGGCATTCACAGTGCAAACCACTGTTATTCATACTGTTATAATTCCTCTGCAGTTAAGTCATTACTAGCAATCAGAGCAGGCTTGTACTACAATTCCTTATTTGGGAATGTCATGTGAGATGCCCAGAGCAATATGAAAAAAATAAAGGCCAACTTGTCTGGCTGTGGAGGGATTTATAGCAGGCCCATTGGCAGAGATCTGCTGGGAAGTATTAAGAGCTCCTGCTTAACTGATCATATAAACACCCAAGCCAGCAGGTGCACTACATTTGTACACTATCTTTTTCCTTCAGGTGCAGTATTAAAAATCCTGTCATCACAGTGTGTTTATAGAAATGTGAATTATAGTGGCCCTTTCCTGCAGATGGTTGGGCTGAAGTTTTTCTCTAGGCAAACGTGAAATTCATTTAAAATCACTTAAATATTTTTGTTCTGCTCTTTAACAAATGGCAATATTGCTAAGAAAAATTATACTTCAGACAATGTGTTTCTTTTAGTGAGAAAGAAGCCTCCTCTGGAGCAGAAATATTTGATTAGCAGTTACTAAAGACACCATCTGAGGGTGTTTATTTCCAAACAGCTGCTCTCAAATCAGACTCCCTCCTTCCCAAAATATGGACATCTCACCCAAAAGGGAAACTTTGGATAAGTCACTTTAAATTTGACTCAGACTTTTATTGTTTTTAAATATCCATATTATCTAATGTGCAGAACATTTGATCAGATTAAAATATGATCTACTTCCTAAAGATCATATCCTAGGGAAAGCCAAGACTGAAGTTAATGAATGAAATTATTTGTGGTTAAGGATACAGTAATAATTAAATTATTAGGAACAACTTGCTATTTTACATGAGAAAAACCCACCCACCCCCTGTTAATGCAACCATCTGCTGGGACAGTCAAAGAATTATAGTCAGGAAATGGATAAGTTAATGTTTTATATGTAATTTTAGCTTAGCTCTCCCTCTCAAGTGCTCGAATACAGAGACTTTAATTGCACAATCACATTCTTTTCTGCTCTCCACGGCAGGCCTATGTAATACATAACTATTTTCTACTGTAATGCTTGATGAGTCATTACTGTAGAAGGAACTGAGTATGTCTGGGAGCATGTGTATTTAATGGAACTGTAATCAAGTCAGGAAAATTCTCTCTTCCTGTAGTCTCCTTTTATGGAATTCAGAACAACAAAATAGAACAAAAGCTTAGGAGAGGGAGGAAGGATGATCCCAAAGGTACAGTGTCATCCTCACCCTTCAGGACTTAAATTCAACCCGGCCTGTTCAGCCACTGGTGCCCTGCTGTAACCTGAATTAAGGCACTTTAGGTGAAGTTTTGCAACGTGGTTTCTTCCCTTTTGCCTTTGAACAAGTAGGAGTGTTGCTAAGAAAAACTCCACTTCAGAAAATCATTACCTGTTCCTAAACGAAGATTCTCTTTTCGAAGCAGAAATAGCCCCACTTCATGCATACTTTTTGCTTCAAGTTGCCATCACCTCTCTTGCCCTCACCCTAGCTATTTTCTGAACCCCACTGACAGAAAATCAATCAGCAAGAGAGAAGAACACATTTCTATTAGTTTAGAGAGCAGAATCACCTGAACTCATCAAGGTGTGAGATGTATCCCAGTACCAGCCCAAGGGAAGAGGGGAGATGATTTTCACAAAGCAACAAGGTACTAGGTGACCAAATTTCCTACCCTATTTTGACTCTCTAAGCCTCGTATCACCCCCTGTGAGCGTTCATTACTTCATGAGGATATTCTGAGGGTAAACATGCCGTGGGTTACAATGCATTTGCTACAAATACGAGAGCCCTACATGGGCACTGGACAAATTGGTTTACTGCACTGATATGTCTTGTTCTACAGAGGGAGTGTCTCAAACTCACCTTCTTGGTAAGTTTATTCTGAGGTTGCTGGTGTTCTCTCTCCATGTTGTTTTCTTTGAACTTTCAGAATATTTAGCATTTATAACAAGGGAGAGGTTTGCACTTGTAGTGCTGCTCAGGGTGTAATTTTCAGAGATAAGCACCTCTTTCTAAAGAATTTCATACAAGGAAATTCTGTGTCAAATAATACGTGTTGCTCTAGAGACCTCCTCACCTAGCACCACCTTAAGTATCTTTTCCCTCCTCCCCCAGAAAAAGTCATCCTGGTGTTTAGCATTTGTGTTGTAGCAAAGCAGACACTCTCTTGCTCTCTAACCTCATATGTTATGCTGATTCCCTCATCTGTGATCTGCTCACCACCTGCTCCTGGTGCAGGAGGGCCCCAAGGAGGAGGCACAGGGTTCTGCACCATGGCCGTGGCAAGGGCTGCACCACAGCCCGGCCTTCCTCATATCCAGTGATGTCTCCCACTCCAGTGCAGCTGGAAGTGCCCCCAGTGTGCTCCAGCACACAGGGTATCAGTTGCAGAGGGGATAAACAGCTGACATCTCAGCAAAGACTACAGGAAAGCAGACAGAAATAACCCAACACACTTCGGTGTGAGTCCCAGTGTCAGTGCCAGGTCAAAGAGTGGATTTGGCGACAGTGGAAGCCCTGCACGTGGTGATTACTAGCTGCCGACAGGACCCTGTGTCTGCAAATGCTCAGGTCCTCTAACCTAAGGGATTTAAAGAGCATGGAGGAACTGAGTGGGAGTACAGGACAAGTGGGTGTTCATGAGTTGGAGAAGCCTCTCTCTGAGAGGTGATCTTCCTTACCCAAGGCATTTGCTCGTGTAAGGACAGTGCTGTGTGACCCCAGCCTGTTCGTCTCTCACAGACCTCATATGACAAGTCAGGCCAACAGGGTTTAGTGACCTGGTAGACATGCTGGATCTTTAACCAGCTGTCTCTAGACCACATCTGCTAGAAATTGTGAGATCTGATCTTTCCCTGGCAGAAAAGGACCTGGCTGTGCTGGTCAACAGTGGCTGAACATGAGCCAGATTGTGCCCAGTTGGCCAAGAACATCAATGGCATCCTGGGCTGTATCACAAATAGTGTCCAGCAGGAGCAGGGCAGTGATTGTCCCTCTGTGCTCAGCACTGATGCAGCCGCACCTCAAATGCTGTGTCCAGTTTTGGGCCCCTCACTTCAAGAAAGGCATTGAGGTGCTGGAGCAAGTCCAGAGAAGAGAACAGAGCTGGGAGAGGGTCTGGAGCACAAGTCTGATCAGGAGTGGCTGAGAGTGTTTAGCCTGGAGAAAAGAAGGCTCAGGCCTGGAAGTGTCCAAAAACAGTGTGGATGTGGCACTTGGGGACATGGCTTAGTGGTGGGCTTGGCCATGTAAGGTTTACAACTGGACTCAATGACCTTTAAGGGTTTTTCCAACCTAAATGACTGTGTTATTCTACATTACTGTCAAGAGAGTAGAAGAAGAAGTATATCTAAGGAAGATTTTAAGGGAGATAATGGCAGAATCTGCACAGAAAGGGTGTATTTTGCAATGTTAGAAAGAACTGAATTCATGTCGGCCTAGAAGATAAAGGAAGAATCATGCATGGCTTTCCTCACAGCAAAGGGAATGCAGAACAAGACAGGAAAGGTTTCCTTCAGGGCAAAAGAGAAGACCACAGTTTTTATCATCTCTAAGACAAAATGATCACTGTTTGAGTCTAGCCAACAGGAGTGATTCCTCGGCCTTCTTGTTGGGAAGCAAGGACTACGACTGGATGAATCAGGGACAGTACCTTTTCTACTAGTCAGTGACTAGAACTGCATTCCTTTGGTGGACTATTTTGTTCATTGTGCTGGTTCAGGTGAGTTTTTCTCTAATTTTCCAATATCTTTCAATCATCATCACCTCCCCCTGTGCCTGAAGCATGTACTATACAAGTCCTAAGTGGTAGAAATTTCTCTATTTGAAAGGGATTTTTTCCCTTCGTTCAATGTATCAAATTTATGTCATGTAATGACAAGTGCTAACATATTACCCACATACAACTTTCAGGCATTTAAAAAGAATTTTTACACTTCAGCAAAAGCTCTGATATTACCCAGGTAAAGCAACGTAATGAGGTTAAAATAAAATTAAAAGAAAAAAGCCCACAAAAACCAAAGAGTAAGGCTATGAAAACTACCTATAATCTGAAAAACCTTGGGTTTTTCCCCATAGATAAAATGTGCAAAATTAATTCTGTGAGTTGGCATGTCAAGTGCTTTACTCCAGAGCGGCTTTACTGGCACTCGTGGAGAGCTTTCCACATGCACAGCCTCTCCACTCTTCTTGCTGTGCTATCATTACCAATTAGCAGTTGTGAGGAGTCCAGCAACCTTCCAGGCACGGAACAAATGGGCGGTGGGGGAACAGCTGTACCCTGGAAGCTGCTCACAGTTCGCTGGGAGTTCAGTCTCCACAACTGTTGTGAGCTGTGTTCCGTCTCACTGGAGCTCAACTGCAGTCTCCAGGCTTTCGTTAGTTATTTTTCAGTTTCATGGTGAAAATCTGAGGCTGATGGTGGTGGCTGAGTGTGGACAGAGTCTCTGTAAACTTCCTTTTGGAGCTCAGCTGAGCTTCCTCTCCCAACCCAAATGAGCCTCAGAATTGCACAACTTGGGGTCTCCTGAGGAGAGATCACAGACCATGCCAAACTGCAGACTGTATAATGGCAAGGTGGGGAAATGCTAATTAGGTGTCAGATTGAGACCACCAGCCTTATTTAACTGTGAGGTCAAGCTGACTGAAACCTTGTCTCCAAATTAGATATAGACAAACTGTTTTGTGAGCAACATTTCTGATAAAGTCTCCTTCTTCTTCTGTTTACACACAGGAAGCAGACTAAAACTCTCAGAAATATGTTCTTAGTTGTTCCTTGAACCGATTTTTTTTGTGACCAGAGGCTCATGAGTAAGGGCTAGACTGTCTGGTTTTCTTTGTCCTGTCAGCCCCCCAAAACATGATCAGATCCAAAAGTTAATCCATGAATTCTCTGTCTTTCTAGACTAAAAAAAAAAAAAAATAAAGTATTTGGAGAGCATTTGTATCCATCCAGACAGTACAGGGCATTTTGATCTTAACTCCTTGGCAGGAATAGATTGCACTATGAGCAAGTTGGGTTTACAAGCACACTCTGTACCAAATTTCATGGCCCAGGAAAAAGCCTGTCAAGGCCTGCCAGTTCCTGGTGGTGTCTTGAGCACAGCCCTGAAAGGTCCAATGCTGTGCTCCTCCATTCTGACCGCAGCCTTTGACCAAAAAAAAAAATTCAAAAAAATCTGTTCTGAGGGAGTCTGTCACCACCAGCGACAGAACCTCTCCTGCAGCTGCCCTGGGGATGGGTTTCTTGCTAAACACAACACAACTACCTCATGTAATGTAGCCATACAAAACTCAGCAGAGACGACATGCAATTAGAAGGCCTGGATGCCCAAACAAAGAAACATATTTCTTTGGATAATGGGAGTGACAAGGGGACTGCACAGGGCCATAAAGTTGAAAAGTCAAACAAGAAGAATATTGTTTTCTTCTTCCCTCTCTTTTTTAAAGACTTTCTCTCAAGAGGACAGGAAACCAGTTTAATTCCAATGATATAATACTGCCTAAACTGGCTGTGGTTCAGCTCCTCGTAGTGACAGCACTGTAAAGCTATGCCTTTTTTTTTGAGCTAAGCTTGTCTGATTTTAGCTTTCACTTCAAAGATATTGACTGTTTAAAAGGGAAACAAATGATGTAAATTATATTTGACAAGTGCATTAGTGTTCTAATTCTAAACTAAAATAAATGAAAGAATCAGAGAAGGAACATTCATGTTAACCTCTTAAAACCAAGTCGTGGAAGACTTCTCTTTCATAATGCATAAAACCTTCATACAAAAAAGAAGAGAGACAGTACCTATTAGTAAATTTTGACACCACAGGGGCCTTGAAAGATCCCTTCCTTCCAGAAGAATGAACACATCCTTAAGCTATCTTTCTGTCATAAGTCCAAGTGCTACTCAATTCAAAATTTAAAAAATTACCAAATAGATAAATACTTAGAATATGTGTCTGGCATTTGAGAAATGGGACAAATCTCGTAACAGACACAAGTAATTGCTTTCCTCATGAAGTTGCCACAGGAGGAAAACTTAAGGCTATTTTGCAGATCATTTGAACAAATGAAATTTCATTCAGACACCATTATTGCTTTCTCCCAATACATCACAGGGAATAAACAAAGATTGTTTGCTTCTGTTTGCTGTGTGGAGGTATAAGGGCTCTCGGTTTTGATGTGTTTCCTTTGACCTAGCTTCTTTTCAATTTCAACCAGTCACTGTAAATTGCATCTATGAAGGAGAAACAATTTTACTAAAGCACCAAATGGTAAGGAAACTGAATTTTTATTTTTCTAGTTATAAGTTTCCCATATAATTGTCAGTACATGTTGGAAAACTGTTACAGAAAAATGAGTAAAAAGCCAGTTGGATGGCTCTCTCCTTAGATTTCTAGATAAATCAACTGTCCAAACCTAAGCCAAAATTAATTATAAATTAAGCTACAAGGCATCATTTCCAAAATACAGACATTACTGTTTTAATTTTATTCTATTTTCCACTCTGCTCAGTCACCTTTTCCTTACTAGAATGATTCTGTTCCTCCAAAGAGGAAGAAAAATTCCTCAGCTGACACCAAATCAAAGGTGTGGTATCTACTTGTCATTTCAGAGTTGCAATTTAAAAAATAAATATCTTTAAGTTCATGGTTTTAGAATTGCAAACAGGTTATGAAATGTACTTTGCTCTCTGCTAAGATAATTCATGTCAGATTCAACACTGAAAAGAACATGTTAAAAAAACAGAGATCTCTGATTTATTCTTGTGTTTGCAGCCTGTAGGGTAGCAATATTATTCCCCAGACTACATCCCTTGCTTTCTAGAACAGCTGTACTCATGAACACAAAACCAGAGGAGCTAGTTAGAATTTCTTCCCCAGTTACAAAACAAACCAGAGAAAAATCATTTACATATCTGCCTTTTTATTTCTTTCACCTTTTGTTTGAAAAATGGAAAAATGTTATGAACCCCTAGTTTTGTCACTGGTATTTTTCTATGGTGAACAAGTGAAAGCTGTGCGTGCGCATTGAATGAAAAATGGGGAAAAAATTGTCATCAGTCATCTGAAAATTTATTGCCAGCTATTTAGCAACTTTTGCCATGGCACATGCATCCTCTTTGATTTAGAAACTCCCTCCTGACAGAACGGTAGCTCAGCACCTCTCTCATTATTCTGCATCCTCCCAGCTCCTGTACACCATATTTTACATTGCTTAGGTTCACCAGATTTCCATGCACCACTACCCTGAGTCAATGAAGAAGGATTCTTGGGGCTGGTCCTAGGACAGTGGCATTTGGGGGAATCTCAGTTATGCAGGGCATTCACAAATGTATGTAGTGCCACTCACTGCCTGCCACAAAGGGCCTATTTTTTAAACTGTCAAAGAAACACTTGTGGCATTGCAGAAACCAGAGAAAAGCTGTCAATTCTATTATTAAATTGACATTCCACACATGCTACTTTGAGATGATAGTCCATAATAAAGTTGCCCTATTTCTTTGCCCTCTATTCATGTCACTACCTAAAGTTTTCTCTTGCATCTTCCTCAGACACTGAGTGATAGAGCATCAGACATGTAAGCTCAACAAGAGGTCGTCATTGTGGAGCAGTGACAGATGTTTACAACACCTGAAAAACAAGAGGGGACGAAGGTCCTAAAGCACCCTTGGTACTCCAGGCTATTACAATGCACGGAGCAAGGACAGTGACATCTCCCAGGGTATTGTCAATCAAGGAGTACTGAAACAAAGACAGACAACAGGGACCATTGTAATCCCATCGGAGGGGAGAGGGGGGGAAAAAAAAGCATAACAAGGCTTTGTCCTGGTCTTCAGAACACAGACCCATCTGTGTGTTTCTCTAGCTGCTGCTAGCTAATAGGATAACACAAGTTGATCTGAGCCTAATGGGAATTGATACAAATTGGATGCTAATTCCATTGTGTCCAGTTCTCCAGTGAGGCCATATGTGCCAAGAGGCCTTCCCAAAGAGAAAGGAGCTCCCACTTTCCATGCTTGTTTGGTTTTAGACTTGTTTAAAAAGATATAGGTTGCAGGAGCCTGGGTTTCCCAGGTAAGCTGTCCCACAATGCTTCCTGCTGGGAAGCTTCTGTGAAAATGAGAAGACAACAGAGTCTCTCACCCTCAGGGGTGTCTGATTTAGGAAGGGGCTGTGATTGACAGCTGTTAAGAGGAATGACAAGATATTTTACATCTGTTTGGCATCCTGAGTGTCACCAATTCCTTCCCACACTGGCTATTGTCATTCTTCCTATATCCAGGAATCCTACTGCTGCCAATGCAAATGTCAGACCACTGTGGAGCTATAGAGGCACGCAGCATACATTACACAAGAAACGAGAAGTGGATCAGGGTCATTGCATAGGGAATGCAATGAGTCCAAAGTATGTTCGTTATCTCAGACTTAACATTTTGGACCAATAATTGGACCACCAACTACTCAGTTGTGCATATCAAATCAGAGAATAAATCAAACACACATGGAGCTTTCTCTACGCTTTTTTAAAAAATTTTCCTCACAATTAATTTATTTACTTTGCAGCAAACCTCCAGTGATGATGAATGAATAATGCAGCACATCTAAAGTGCTTATTATGCATGGAAAACTCGTATTTCTCCATTCCTATAGCATTCATAGGGACTTTGCATTTTCATGGGGTTTTTTATTCATATCAAACTTGCTCACTGTTAAGCAGTACTTTTTGTACCCTGGCAGAAACAGCGGATCAAGTATGGTATAAAAAAACCCATACACTCATTTTGGAGAAACCAGGTAATTTTGTCATGACTTGAAATACCAGTTAAGACAAACAAAACTGAAGTACATCCTGCAATGGTGTTTTGTCCAACTAATGAGGACAATGGGTTTTGCTCTAAATCTGGCCCAACAAATGCAAATAGAGAAAAGGCATAAAGCTCACTATGCAAAACCACAAATTACTTGCCCAATGAAGGCTATCTAAACCAGAAGAGATGTATAACTGATTAAAATAAACAACAATTATACTGAATCCATTCTATCTTCATTACTCTTCAACCCACTCCAAGTCAAAATACTGTGTAAATTATGAGCTCTGCAGCATGTCTGGAATGTTAACAAACCTGAGCCCTGGAGCAGTGGTGGCAAGTGAACTACAGAGCGAAGGATCCTTCATAGGATTTCAGTCAGCTTCACAAGTATCGTCATTCTCCAGCTAAAAAACATCTCAAGCTATTTTAAGCAAATCTAAATTCAGGCCACCAGTTTTTCCCCAAGAAGGGCAAACTACAGAGCCCCTGTGTGCTGCATTCTTGGTGCAGAACCCTAAAGCATGAGGAATACAGCACTTCCAAATTGTTCTTGCCTCACAGGCATCATCAGATCTCCAGCTAGAAGAGGTCTGGATAACACCTCCACGATCTTACTGGTGGCCCTTTCAACCCAAGCAGTCATGTCAAAATTGTTTATTTCAGGAGCTAACAACTGATTTGCTCGGAACAAGACCACTGGGATTCTGCATCCATGTTTGTCTACTATGGAAGATTAACATGGATTAATCAAATGAGATATAACCTCATTTCTGAAAGGGTGTGCCTGGCAATGAAAAGGGATGTAACAGTCTTTTGAGCATAGCTGAAATACAGCATCTTCAAAGGAGAAACTCAATTCAGGTGATGAACCCTGTGGATCAGATGTTATATATCTACCAGTCAGCAGAGAAAAGGACTTTTCTACTCATCTCTACCTCTTTCATTCTTTCTGAGTGATGTTCTTCATGAAGTAGAGAAAGATACAGAAATTTCTACTCATTCTTTTTCCTATGGCTTGTAGTACTTGTTCTCCCATGTTTTCTCTCTTACCCTGTGCCACTGGGACAGATGGTGGAAACAAAGCCCTTGAGCACAGGTGCAATGGACACTCAAGAGGTCACCTGGTCCACATGTCATTGATAGAACTGCTACAGAAGACCCATTTCTTGTAAGTTACTAAAACCCTATGATCCAAGCTTTAATTGCTGGTTAGAGCTCCATTTAATGATTAAATCTGAAATAATCAAATAATTGATACCTCAAGTTCAATGTAACTTCTACCTGACCTGCAGCCTAGTCAGATCTCAGCATAAACAATGCTGTACAGCCTAACAATCCTAATATATTCTCATTGCTGCACCTACTAAATAAACTGAAGGAGATGATGAGTTCTTCTGACTGAACTTATAATGATAGCGAGAGAAGGCAGGTTTTGCATTTTGCTCTCTAACCCCTGAGGTCCACAGTGAAAGCTTTGGCTCTGGATTTATTTCTCCAGCAGGCAGCTTTATTTTTCCCATAGAACATCGCTGTTGGCATAACAGAAGAACAGGATGCTGGCAAAATGGCATGAAACAAACAGCCCAGATCTTTTCCAAGCTGTTCCTGCTCCCAACTACGTAACTAAGAGTTTAATAAAATGTGCTACCAAGATGCAAACATCTTGCATGCATTCAAGCATTTGCTTTATTAACTTAAGTGATAAACCTGCCTGTTCAATGCACATGTTCAAATACAAGCAATCTCAACCATCTGAGCCAAAATCTAATATAAAAAGACAAAGTGATTTTCAGACAACGATGATAACATTCAACATACTCTTTACCCAGTTCAGAAAGAAGAAGTTGGAGCAAGATTCCTACAATCTGCTGGCTCACAAGAGAGAAGAAACTATTGTGTGGATTTGAACTCTAGTGTGTTGCCTTTAAGCATTTGGTGGTACTCACTACTGCTTAAGAAGATATTTAGAATTCCAACATGAAAGGTCTGTTTCATATTTTAAGCCCAATAAATCTCGATCACAGCTCTCAATTGAGACAGCAGTCTGGCAAAACTACATGGACAGCAGACACTTTACTGTGGCTCTTTCTCCCCACTCAGCCTCTCCCTCCCCCACCTCCCTCAAATTGAAGTTTATTGTTGCCAGAAAAAACAAGAAACAGCATATCTGAAATTTAATCTTCCTTAAATTTGCAGAGCAAGCCTACAGAGAAGATTAACCATATAAGCAGAGCATACTTTCTTATTCCTCTTGGGATATGCATCATGCTTCCCCCCTACCCAGTGTTTTCTGTTGTTACTGATGATGGAGTTTCACCCCTCAGCCAGGCCAATCTTAGCAAAGTTAGTACTTTTTTGTGGGGTGGGGTTTTTTTTTTTTTTTCTCTTTTTCAGTACACCTTTGCTGTGAAAATAAAACTTGTTTGATGTCGCTGCTGCTGGGGAGATATTGTTGAGGGATGAAAACACTGGCAGAAAACAGCAACTTGTCTGATGCCTAATTAAAGCACACTAATTACACTGCAATCACCAGGGGTGTTAAAAAGCACACCTTCTCAGTATACCCCAGGAATTTATCTAACTACTTTTTTCAACTGGCCCAAGAAGCAGACAGCTGTTCTGTCCCTCTCCTTGTCCACCAATGCTCATCTGACAAAGATACTGCTGTAGATATCTGAAGGACAGCTGGGCTATACAGTGGTTTTGACTGGTATTAATCTTTTTTGAGACCAAAGTCTGTTCAGGCACCATCTGGAGCCTGATGAAGCTTGGGAAAATCCTCAGGTAGCCTCAGAAGCATTGGGGAAATAGGTAGATCTATGGCGTTGATTCATATCATAAATGGAGCACTTGCTGATGAGCATAAGTGATAATCACTTCCTGGTGATTATCACTTATGACTTAAACAGAGAGGGTGTGAGAATACCCTGTGAGGTATTGAGGTTCCCTTGTTCTCACTGGAGGGGCATTCCTCAGGAGAGCTACCTGTGCAAGTACCATCAAAACGTGACAGCAGATTTTGCCAGCAGATGGATGGAGGTGTTTCATTTCTAACAACAGAAAGTTAGCGTTTAGTTAGGCAGGAAAAATACAAAGACTGAGATGTATAAAATGTAAGTGCAGATGAGTTTGCTTGCAGACAAGGTTTGGAGCACAGCTGAAGCCAAGCTGAATTCTTGGTGTTGTTACTGTTCATAGATTCACTGCTGCTCAAGTGAGAAAGCACAGCAGTGAACAACTCATCACGGGCTAACAGAGGACACAGGTTGACATCACCTAATCCCTAAATCAACCCTTTAACTTTCCTCTGACTGGGACTATTTCTCAATGCAATGGTTTCAATACCCTCAAAAATGAATTATCTATCAGAGATAAGTTATTACTACAACGAGGGCTTAAACTAAAAGCAGTAACATCTTGTGTAAGCATGTGTAGGGCCAAACAATTTTAATTTTGGCAGAAACAAAAATGGCACACCAACTACCACTTTAATTTTTGGCTCTGCTTTACCATACTCATGTGGCATATGTGAGAACATGTGTGAGCCCAAAAGAACAGGAAGAAAAGAAAACCTAAATCCAAGAAAGTTTGATCCAGTTTGTGCTTCAAACTTCCTGCAGATCTGGATGCAGAACTTCAGTTTCACTTGCATGACTGATTTAACAGTACGTGAGGAAAAACTCATGCTATCCATGATTTTGGCAATTTTATAAGGCAAGCTATTTGAGCTTAGAGAATAATCACAGGGGCCACTTAGAAAGGCTGTTCTGAATGTTAAGGGAAGGCCCCTATCCTGGAAAAGGGCCCATTCATAGCAGCTCTTTAGTTCATGCTTATTTCACACCAAAGCCAACATGCTGATGTGCAGATCCCATAGCAAAGGAGATTTGAGCATGAGGCTTCACCCAGAAATCACACCTGGGGCATTAATACAGACACAGAAGTGGAAATGCTCAGAAGTATTTTGAAGTAAGAGGAACTAGGTGATACCAAGACCTTGGCCCCTACACAGCTCCATCTGGACCTTTCCGGTGTCTGAAGGCCTTATAGAGAAATTTCAGCTCACCATCTGAAGGTTAATTTTGTAACACATGAGGAAGTTACACATAGGAGTAACTCTGTATGCAGGGTATGAAGAAGCAATCTGCTTTCCACCTGGCCTGATTCCCCATGTTCTTCAAGTATCCTGGGAAGAGGGACTTAGAAGGAGGTGCAGAGAGGATTAATTACATATCCGCTGGGTAAAAACCCAAACCAGATTATGTTGATCATCTTTCTTGCAGCTGATGACTGAAAGAACCCTTCCAGCTTGTTTTGGGCTCTGGGTTTTGGTTCTGTTTTGTTTTCACTTGAATACATTGTCCTCAAGATTTTAGTACCACATGCAAGAACTTCCAGCCCTTTCATTATATGGCAAATATCACTACAGGCCAAGGGAAGTGTAATGTCTGCTGAATTCACTGTCACTACTCCACCCCTGTCACAACTTAATGCAGTTTCATATTAAAAGCAATGCAAGGCCACAGTTCATGCAGACTCTTTCTTCTTCCAAGAGAATTATTTTAATCAGATAATGTTAGTGGGATTTTCCTTTTCTCTTAAAGGCAGAAGAGAATGAATGAAGAATATGGAAATCATAGTTTTTTCCACTAATAATTTTCAGGGAAATACTCTATTGTCTACAGGCTGTGGTTTGCAAAACAATTTTTCTTTTAACAATCTATTAAAAAGAAGAGGGTATCCCTCATAACAGAATTAAAGAACCCCAAAGTCCTCTGATTTCTGATCAGCAGCACTCAGAAGTCACTCAAATGATACTCTTTATAAAGCTGTTACTCTATCACAGGCCAGATTAAAGTGAATTTTCTAAGTCCTAGTTCTCCTTAGATCTAAATCTGTCTTTAGATGACCTTCCTGATTTAATCCAGATCATGAGTATGCTGAACATCCTTTTCTATATATTTGGTAGAAGCCAGTGAAATGGAATGCAGTACCAGAGTTGCCCTTATTTGTAATTTGTCTGGGAGGTGTTCCTATAGATGATAAGCACAGCTCTCCCTTTTTTTTTGTTATGCTTTTATGAAAGGCTCATCTAACTTACTGATATCCTGAATAGGTGTTCCATTATAAAGGACATGGTGGTTTTGCTATTGTAATATTGTGGATTTTTTTCTGTGAAAGGTATTAAGTTTTTGAACTTAAAACTACTAAGAGGGGAAAAAAGAAAAAACTCAAAGAATTAAAAATAAAGAGAAACAGCTCTTTCTCTGGGATATTTTTCTCTTTTTTTTTTTTACAAGAATCATTCTATATTTATATGCTATTGGTCAAAATACAGTCTTCATTTCCATACCCCACCTCACTTAAAATTTAAGTGCCTTGTCCTCTAGATCTGAGATGATATAAAGTAATCAAGACCCTGAGAAATACAATATTTAGACATGACAAAACATACTATTATGCTACTGTATTGTTTCCACCGAGAGTTTTGCTAGGCTACCTTCCAGTATCTAGACATTGCAGGTTGAAAGCTCCTCAGAAAACAAATGTTTCTTTGTATCCCTTCATTCAACCTTCACATTTATGACTCTGTGGCAAAGAAGTGGGGATTTCAAAAGGTATGGAAGAAACAGGGCTTAAAAAAAGGCACGGATCAAATAAAAGCAGAATCCTGCCTGTGATGCCCTTACAGTTCTGTCTTTTAGAAATATATTGTTTACAGATTAGTTACTGGTATCATTTTTTTCCACAACCTGACATAACAGGATTAAGCTTTCCCAAATGAAGACCAAGGATGATCCACAAGATCCACAGATCCACAAGAAGGTGCTGGAAAGTTTTGTACCAAGTACAACCCAAATTAGAAATGGGCATGGCAACAAAGAGAAGGAGAGGGCTTGGCAGAGCAGTTTAATGCTTAATGTTCACTAATGCATTCAATCATATGATCATAACTATTTTCCCCAGACTGCACACCATTTTCTATCATTATAATAACTGGGTGTCTTTGTGTTGGACTAAGGGAATGCCTCTATTTAAGCTTCTGATGGTTGGAAGTGCAATTCTCAGCCAGCAGACCACAGCACTAAAGCTAATGTTTGCTGAGCACTGTATTTGAACTCTGTTAGGAACTATTTGGGCAAGAGTTTTTAACACATGGTTTAGCCTGGGTAATTTTCAGAAAAGCAGCCCATGACCTGGTGGACTATGAAAGGCAGAGCAAAATTTTCTTATGAAAACCAATTCTGCAACCAGGGAACGTAGCACCCTATTGATTTTGAGTGCCCAGGATCCCCTGGGTATGGCTTATAGGAAAAGATTGATGGTTTCCATGTGGGAAACACAAGAAAAGAGATATTCCTGATATAATTTCCCATACTGTGTTCAGCTCAGATATGAAGTACATCCATGATAGACAGATGACCAAATATAAGAATGAATGTCTCAACTCACAATGATATACCTAGTATTTCTACTTGCATCCAATGCTGATGTAAATTGAAATAAGGGTATAGCTTCAATCCATTGTTCACGAGGAAGAATAAGGTGCATATTGTACAAGAGAAAAACAAGTGTATTACTGATGGCAGGAGTTCTCTGACCCAACCTTCAGATTTGAACATGCAGCCTACCTTGACACTATAAACACGCTTGGAGCAGGCAGCAGCTGTGTCTAAATAACTGCAATTTGCTACAACACTGCAAGACAGAAAATATGAAAAGCTCTTCAGAAAACATCCCTAGTACTATGTCATTAAAATTGTTTATCAGTTAGTGAGCCAAGAAATTAGAGCACTAAAAAGATGGCTGTGGTGGAGGACCAGAGAACCTAAGTCTATTACTGAAACCAAGGAAGGAACCAGAAAACATACATTTTCCTTTAAGGGTGTGACCTTGTTTTCTCTCTCTCCTTTCTACCTGCAATTTGGTTCCTAGGTGAAGAATCATCTTCTTTCTCAGCAGATGTCCTTGTCCCTTGTGTCTCACCTTGTCCCAGTGTCTGCTCTCCTTCTTTGCCTCCTTACATACCTGTTTCTTCTTTTTTGTCTTCAGCTTGTATCTACCACTGGCCGTGCAACACACCAAAGGCTGAGTTCACTTGGTGGGTTTGGTCCAAAGTGAGGGATGGAGTGAGTTCTTTCACTAGGAATGCTCATGGCAGAGCCAAGATGTCCTGTGCTAACTTTCTGTACTCAGGGCAATAATGCAGGTAGTCACATTTTTTCCACCAAAGCACGTTCTGTAAAAGAAGGGAAAGGCCTCTCCTGAAATGGATCCTTTTGGAGATGTGTTTTGTTCTGTTTTTTCTCTTTTGTAGATAGGTAAAGGAGCCCAAAATATTTCAGCTGTGTTTCTAAAATACAAGATTTTATGGAGACATTCAAAATAATTGGAAAACAAAGCTGGACTTCTGAGTGCTCAGCTATTCTGGTTGAGCCTTTCTGTTGATATTTGCAAATAAAGCATTTCTTAAGTTTTTCTGTAGCATTTTCTCCCCATTTTTTTAGTCAATCCTGGTTCTTACAGCTATGCCTTTGGGCTGAAGAATCAAGGTACCTTCTGTAGACACTGAACCCAAAAAGGCCTAATTGTCTTAGGGGCTGGTCAAAGATCTTTGTTTTCCCATAGATCCCACCTTGCTTCAGCTTTCTGCTCCTCCAAAGCCAGCACTTACTAGTTCTGCTTCACAGCAAGCATGCAGACAGAGTATCAAAAGAGGCCTTCAGCAGCCTGCTCTTGAACTTGGTTTCCACATAGATGGGAAGAAGAAATACAGCTCTTTATTTTACACCATGGAGGGACTTGGGGCGCATTGTCTTGAAGAACCACTTCAAGTACCAAGAGTTGTTGAAATTATCCAAGGCTTTCTAGTGGCTAAAATATTCCCTCCCATATGCTGAGCATCCACTTTGAAAACCTTGCTCATTCTTTCCTGCATCTGGCATAGATTTTCAGGGGGGTGGGGCAGGCTCTGCGGTCGGCATGAGACGAGCCCGACTTCACAGCTGCTGTTTCCTTCCTCTGACAACGCAAAAAATATCTTCAAGGAGGGAATCCCATTTAACATGCAAGTGGTGATACCAAAGATGCCTCAGCTTCTCATCCTCCCTGTGACTGTCCTGAAGCAAACAGTGCAGCTAATGTTAACACACAGGCCCTCCTCCAGTCTTCACCCCTTTTCTTATGTCATGACTGAGCTCAATGTAAACACCATAAAATAAAAATATCATTTAGTGATTTATAGTAAACAATTTTCTTTGGTGAGTTTCATCCCCTTTTGGGGTTTTTTTTTCCAGCAGCTTTGATTTTTACACATCAATTTACATTCGGTTGATACGTGCCAAGTAGAATTCCAGTCACAGACTACTTTTCCCTACTTTTAATAGTATTTCTGCATCCTGGCAAAACTGGCTACACAGAATCTTTGCAACAGGGTAAAAAAGGGTACCCATACATACAATGGAAACACTGAATGTTATGATCTAAACAGAAGGGACAGAGGCACCACAGATGTTAAAGTTTAATCAGAGTCCCAAAGTGAGCTTATGTAGCTAAAGCTTAAACCCAGCATGAGGACACTTAGGTGTAGCAGACCTCAGCCTTCTTATGTTCTGTAAGGAAAGGGACTTGCTTCTTCAATTAGAATATAAACAAGATGCATTTAGGTTGCATTTAGCTGCAGGTGGGCAAGCATTTTTAGGAACATCAACCACAGCCATATTGTGCCCAAAGGGATTTTTTTTTCCTATACATTGCCCTAGCTCGTTACTGGGTGATAACTTGTCACCACTCTTCAGCACATCTCTGGAAACATCCTGTGTGAGATCTCTCTCTGTAGTACCATGGATCAGTAACATGGTTTACCAGGACCCTCTGTGTATCAGAGTTGGAAGAAACCCACAAGGATCATCAAGTCCAGCTCATAAGTGAATGGCCCATACAGGGACTGAATTCCCAATCTTGGTGTTATTAACAGCATGCTCTAACCAGCTAAGCCAATCTCAGGGTCCCATAATCACATCCCACAGCAGGGTAAAGACAACACATTTTTGATCCTCCTAAAAATATGACTGAAGTGTTGCTGAGCTTAGCTAGAATATGCTAATAAGGTGACAAAGAAGAGAAAATTAAGTTACATACACGGGCTAGGATATGGCACTGCAGTTTCTCTAGTCCACACAAAGTGTGGATACCCTGAGCTTAATGGAGAAAACTAATGGAAAGGGTCAGGTTTAGCTGGGGGCTGTAGACTGTCAAGATTAGTCCCACAGCCAAGACTCTTCTCTGGACATGTTAACACAGCCACAAAGCAGCAGCTGATCTGGGCATTTCATGAATGGGCTTAGGACACGCTCAGGGAGAAGCAGAGAGCGCTGGGGTTAAGGGGGTAAGTAGGGGCTGCAGAGCAGTGTCCTTGGCTCCTATTGGACCCACTTCCTTCTCTCCCTCTTCCTCTGCACAGCCCTGGGCAGCAGGGAAAGCACCAGCCACAGTCAGGTCTGACATCTGTCCCAGGACACAGCAGGGAGCAGTAGAGCTTTTCCTTCCTCGTGCTCCCACAGCCCAGCTGGGCCCAGCTGGCCCTGCTCACTCACAGGACTGGGAAAACAGATGAATTACAGTCACTTAGACTACCTGAATTAAGCACTGAGGGTCTAAGTGTTTTAGAAGAGTTTTGCCTTAAGAATGGTTTTCTCTGCCTGTTATTTCTCAGCAAGAAGATTTTTGATCCAACTGCTAGTCCAACTTATTTTACACAGGGCTATAATTTTCAGTGCCTTTCTACCAGTCCTTGTTATCTACTTAGATAGGAATGCCTGTTCATCTTTTTCAAACAATGTAAAAACTATACAAGCAAGTGGATTTTAGTCCAAATCCAAAAAGCTGGTACAAAAGATGCATAAATCTTAAGCTATCCCTATGCACTGAGCAGTCAACCTTCATTACATCTATTGTTTTTCTGTTCTTTCCATCTAAATTTTAGCCAGGAGAAGTGTTACTATGGTTGACCAACTTTTAAGTGAGGAGTGACCATCTCCAGGAAAAAAAAACTTTAAAAAAATCTTAATATAGCAATGATCAAACACATTCAGTGCAAGGAATTATTATCTGCCTGTGAATTGCTCAGCCTGGAGGGATCTCAGTGAGTCCTGGGTAACTGAAGATAAATGTTTTAATTTCTCTGTTTGCCTCTACTGGAAAGATTATCCGCGGATAATTTCTGCGAAGTTTTTCCCTCCTTGGCCCTTCCCAAGCTGTTTGTTCTTAGCTGTATGGAATCTACCTCCTGCTATTGTGAACCTGGAGCCGTTTGATCTAACATCTGCTAATTAATGTGTGCCATTTCCCTTATACCTGAACAAAATTAGAATGCTGTATCTCCCTTATTCTCAGTGATAGCATGGTCAGCCCTCATTCAATAGCAGAGTTTAACTCATAACACCACAGAGCTGAAGCAAAAATTTATCTTCACAGAGTGAAATAAATGCATTAAGAGGAATATTAAGGATGAATGAGGTTTTGTGGCTTTGGTTTGTTGTTTCTTTGATTGGTGATTGCTTTGTTTGGTTGGGTTTTTCTAAGATATTCAGGTATTGAAATCAAAAGTGAAAAACATATTCCTCCCTTTTCTGCTCTTCCTCCTAACAAAAGTCAGACCATTTCAAGGGGGAAAAGAAGTAGTAAACAAAGAATATTTCTTGCTGATGGGTCAGCCACAGTTTTATGTAGGCTGAAAAGTAGATTGTAATCCTGTGAAACAGCAGCATACTTTTGTTCCTCCCTCCCTGCCCCCATCCTGAAAACACACATGGCTTGACAAAATGCCACTAGAACGTGCTTGAAAACAGTGATCTCATTGTGAAGGCTGAAAACTTAGGGCTCAGTATAGT
The DNA here is from genome assembly GCF_000691975.1 of Corvus brachyrhynchos. Classification (NCBI taxonomy): domain Eukaryota; kingdom Metazoa; phylum Chordata; class Aves; order Passeriformes; family Corvidae; genus Corvus; species Corvus brachyrhynchos. The sequence continues at coordinate 2,780,857 of NW_008237447.1, read as the reverse complement.
TGGATGATTGAGAAGCACAACATGCTCAACAGATGTAAAAACTGTATAATTCATGACTTTCTCAAGTGGGGAATGAGCTTCCACAGCCAGTTACTAAACCGCTGCAAGAGGTGTAAAATATCCAGCGATTTCCTACGCGAGCGCACCAACTATTTCAGATATGCACATACTACTTGTGAGTTTTGGCTAGTGGGCACTGGGGTTATTTCTCTCTGCTTGGTTCCGTGCTTGTTTTGGGGTGTTTTAATAAGAGAGGAGAGACTCAACATTTTATCCTTCGTTTTCCTATTAAATGGCAGGAAGGTGGGGGGAAGGGAACAAGCAAACAAACTCCAAGCAACTTAAGTCCAGAGAAAACTTAAAAGGAGATTACAAACCTCGGACTTCCCACTTGTCTTAGTGAGCTGGCAGGAAAGCCAGTTTAATCCAACTGGGTTTGTTGTTCCCTTGGGTCTGCAATCCTGCATAGACCTCCCTGGCAGGCTCTGCAGCTTTGGAAAGCAAAACTGAGGCTCGCACGATCCCTTTTAATTTTTTTTTCCAGAGAGTTTCCATCCCTTGCTTTCTTCTGAACCTCAGAATCCAAAGCAATTCATTTCAGAAACTTTTCTTGAAATTTCCATATTTTCTTCCTTTAAGCAGCTCTCTCTGCTACTGCACATAGTTTCTGCAGGGCCTCACAGGGGAGAGCTGCTGAAATTTCTTGCTTCCAGATCAAGCAGGCAGCTGGAAGACATTTTACCTTTCCATACTACAGCTTACAACCGTGTCAAGGCTGCTCTAAGTTGTGGCCAAAGGACTTCTTGCTCACTAAGGACTGTCATTCCCATCCTGGCTGCACCTTCTCCAGCTCCAGATTTATTCCCCAAAATGGGAACAGCCATCCCCACCTTTGTAAAACTACGTTGTTTCATTGCTCTTAATAGAATCGTGTGCCAGAAAAATAAATAAAATAAAATTTGTGCATGGGTACAGTGCTGGGTACCAGATTGCCAGCATCTGCTCAGAAAACAGGGAATTAGCCTGGGAAACAGGGAAATAAAAATCAACCTTGGCCCATCAGCTGTGCCCCAATATTAATAAGTTTTGAAGGAGAATCTTCTTAACAATCATGATCTTCTTCACAAGAACATGAATTAGACAGAATTATGGCATATCCACCACCTCCCAGAGTTTTGAAGAAGTCTTCCCAAATAAACATTCCTCTTTAATTAAGACTAAAAAGAGCCTTCTAGGCAGCTCCCCAGCCTTCACAGCTGCTGGCAGGTAGAAGAGGATGGAGCATGAGATAAGAGCAGAAGAGTGAATGTTCCTTTTGGGAATATGCAGCCTCTGAAGGCAGAGGTTGATTTAGAGATTTCATTTGGCACCTGTCAGGTTATTGGGATTCTCATAATGGCTGTCCCCAGCATTAGTTTATCACTCTTGCCATGCAGTAGCTATTTAGGACAGTATTTTCACACAAAACCTCACTTTAAAAGACTTGCAGCTTCCCCTCCCTCTTTACTGTTTTGGGTAAAGATTTCTCACACTCTCTGAATGCCCAAAGTGCGCAATTATTTCTGGCCATGTCTGAAGCCATCCACATGTAAAAAATCACAGGTAGTCCAGCTGTTACATATGGTTAAATTCTTTTTTGAGATGGAGTAAATCATCTCCCCTTCTCTCCTCTCTCTCTTTGTCTAAGGCTTCAGATTTGGCAGGTACCTACTGCTGAATGCTGAACTCATGCCTTGCCCCAGTTGAAGAATTTTCATTTCACACAACACAGGAATAGCATGTCAGGTGTAGTGAAATTTAACTGTGCAATTAGTTTTCCTTTTTTCACTTGGACTTCATGGAAACAGAGCAAGGTGCATGACTCCAAGGAGGTACTGGGTCACAATAGGCAAATGGTCTCACCAGCTGGCAAAGAAAATCTTTCTATCCTTGTCCCAGGAGAGTCAGGAATTTTACCCCCTCCTCCAAATCATCCTCCTGCTGCAGTTAGAAACACCTTTTCTATTCTCATTTTGATCTCCTTCCTCCACCTCAAGAAACAGTCACACACATTCACGCACAGAATGAACAACTACCAAAAAAAAAATGCAGTGAAGATTCTTAAGTCAATATTACAGAATTATAGACAACCTCCCTCCCAGTTTTGCAGGCATGAACATGCCATATTGCTATAGGAGATGGTTTGGTGACGTTGAAGTAGTAGATAAAAGGAGTGCAGAGCCTTGGCTTTCCTGCAGACTTCACAAGTTAAACAGCCTGGTTTGTCATTTGGAGAAATGTTGGCAAAAACTAGTGCACATTTTGTTCCAAGCTTGCTTTAGTTGTATTTTAGCTTATTAAAAAAAAAAAAAAAAAAAAAAAAATCTATTTTTCATTCATTTACCTGAATTCAGCATGTTAATCCGTATTCTGCATGTCTAATTCTTGTATTTTGTGACCACGATCACTCATCAGAAAACTGCCAATTTTAACAAATCTTCTCAACTTTGTCAAACAAACAATCCAATAACCTATATCCTAAAACCTCTGAGCTTAATAAGCACAATTTTATTGTCACAAGTAACACTAAGTACTAAGACTGTTTTAGTGGGAATCATATGAGAAAACTTGTACTATGCACACATCGCTGGCCAAAATGATAAAAACTCTTCATGACTTTTCTGGTTCAGAAAGGGACAAGAAACCCAGAAAGAAATTACTTTAAAGCACAACTTCATTTAGCTGACAATCAAAGTGTATTTTTGCTGTGCCTTGCTACTGAATAGTGACAACACATGCACTCATACGTGGCAAGTCCACTGCCAAGGAAGTCATTGTGACACTTTCTATTATTTCAGTGCTTCTACAATTGAGATGTCTTTCACAGTCCAGTCACAGCTTATCCACCTCAAATAGGTTTGCTTGATGTCTAAGACCCACTAGAGAGATGTTTATCTTCATGCTCAGGTTCATTGTGAGAAATCCCCTCATTTACAGCTTGGGCAAAACCCAGCTGCTCTGATCTCAGTGGAGTTTGTCCACTCCATTGTGGACAATGCCACCGACTTCAGTGGAGCCAAACGTAATTTGTGATTATTTCATTAAAAGAAAGACGCTCAAAGTTACCCTTCTGCTGCACGTTCAGAGTTAAGAGAACAACCATGGCCAGAATTTGCTTATCATCAGTGTGATCTCTTGACTTTTTCTCAAGAACAGGGCATATCCTTTTAATTAACTAAAAAACATGGTGGTTGAAGTTATTGTGCATTTTTGTTCTTGTTCCCCCCCTTTCAGAAGAGTTGCAGTTAAAAATAAGAAGATAGATCAGCCATCTCCATGGAAACCAGTAGGAAAAGTCAGTGCTGAAGGACATATTTCACATGGAGTGAATCAAGTATCTCACACTGAGGCTGTTGCATTTTCTGGCTGTGTTACCTGAGCACTGACCTCTCCCGTGTGACAATAGCAAGAGTTAAACCTCCCAGTACAGATACTTCAAGTCACATCTGGAGGACTCTCTTCTCTCCTGAACAGGCAGGAAGGCAAGGTTGACGCAGAAAGGAATTCTAGGGGATGAAAACTTACTCTGAACATATGATTTGACAGTTCTGCTGTGGTCTGAAACTTAGCAGATTATCTTGGATTTACTGCTACAGCCCAAACAGGCAGGACTACCAATGTTATCACGTTCCCTGCTGCAGAGAGGACAACGGTAGGGGTGAGGTTTCCACTCAGGGTCACTCATCCCCTCCTCAGCCATCTCAGGTCCACACCAAAATCCATTAACTTTCAAGGAACCCTGTAAAACAGCTTAACCTGCTGAAACACTTGGTAAGAAAAAACTGTGGGGAAGCAAGGTAAATCATCAAACTGCTAGAAGAGATTTGTCTTCTTGCTGGTTACTTGTGTTTGGGAATCTGGCGTAATCTGAAAGGCTTTGTCATTATTTGTATTTTTCCTGTATTTATAATCATCTGTATAAGTGTCTGGTGTTTGAGGACAGGCACTTTAAAAGCAAAACTAAACATTGGCTCAGACCTTATTCCCAAATATTCTAAATAACAAAGTCATTCTGAAAGCAAATTGTGACCTTCCTTGGCATGGCTGCAGCATGATTACCCTCCATTCTCTCACAAGGAGAGGCGAAAGTTGGATACTTCAGTCAAAATAAGCAGCCTGGCTTGCTTAAAGACCTACTAAAAGTAAAGACTACTTAAAGACTTACTAAAGTAAACCCAAAATAATGAACTAACTTTGATTGTTAAATAAACATCTTTGAGATTGTTGTTTTAACACATCTGGTAACATGAAATGGCCTATTCTGAGTCGGTCAAGCATCCATGGATAGAAGTTCCAGATCCTCATAAGCACAAAAGAAGCCACTCCACATTCTTATTTTCCAATTTGTCTTCTGTTTTGAATAATTTTAACCAAAAAGTGTCACTGAACCTACAGCACCTTTAAAGTAGGTGATTGAAGAGACGATAAGCATGAAGGAGAAATGAAAAGTAAATCCCTGTAGACTATGGATGAGACAATAATTGCTGGGGTCTGCAAAATACTTCCAATGTATGGGCAAACCCAACAATAAATCAATAATCTTTATTCCTAGAACTATTCAAATTCACAGCATCCATTCACTGCACTGCCCTGCTGGGGAATTTCACTGCTGGTGTCCAGGTCTGGCAAGCAGGAAAAAGCTGCTATAAAGAAACTCCTGCACTCAGGGGAACTCTTGTCTACTGAAAAAGTCATCCAAGAGCATCACTGCATGATGTTGGCCTACTGGATGAAGAAAAAAATAAAAACTGTCAAACCTTGTGAAGGTACCTAACCTGAAATTCCTGAAGTGCTTAAATTGACTGAATATATATTAATAATTCTTCTGAACTGAGAGCAACTTAGATATATGACTGTGTAAAGTCTGTCTTAAAATATTCTAGAGGTTAAATTTGTTGAAAGAAAGACAATTAAAGAATTGTGTGCGTAAAGTTTGGGTGGATAAAAACTACAGAGTTCTCATTTGTCAAGAAACAACATATCAAATTATGGCAAATCAGGTTATTGTGAGAAGGTCTTTGTATACAGTAATACTACATATTACACTATTGGTCTCACTCTAAGCTTCCTGTATGTGTAATTTGGGGGCATTATAGGGCTATGAATTTGGGGGCATTATAGAGCTATGTATCTTTAGCTGTCCACAACTTTTGGCTTCTGTAACTCTCAGCAATCAAAACTAATCCTGAAGTCAGAAAGCCAGTTGGTAATATATCAATATGATTCAAAAATGCTTTTGGGGATAATATCTTTTTAAAAATATGTATCAACACATAGGTACACACACATGTATACCCATCCCACGTGAATCATAAACATGCATTCATTGATTAAAAAACTCCAAAGGCCAATTTCTCCATTTCCTTTATATGTATATATATTTATGTATTTCACAAACAAAGACAATATTTAACTTTCAGTCTGCTGTAAATCTTGAGGTTACTTTCACAGAATATTAAAGTGGTAATAAATTCCTTACTTCATAATACCATAAAGAAAGCCTTTCTTCCCTGAAAAACCCTAAATTTCATGTGACCTTGTAAATCCTATATTAATTTGTTTGATTTGTGGCCTGGAATAATATTAAGGTTTTCCAGAAAAACCCATTCTTCTGTTGAATTAGTGTAATGAGCTTTATTAGCCTCTGAACTCATTATGATCCTTTTTAGTGAATACTATTTCTATGCAGCTAAGGAAGAATCTGTTATCAAAATGCAAGTGTACACTATATCCTGAAGACTTCCAGACACTCT
>NW_008237447.1:2746335-2775054 GCF_000691975.1 Corvus brachyrhynchos | reverse complement strand
AATAAATATTCCCCCAAAATTATTTAACTTAGTTATCTGAGCTCATTGGGAAAAAAAAAAAAAGGAAGAATAATTGCAAAAGTCTTTTTCTCTTATGTAGTGGAGTTGATACACAGGAAAATTCTGCAATTCTTTCAGACGGATGTCTGGTTTGCCAAAAAACATCAAACTTTAGATCTAGACAAAGCAGTTTTTGGTCCATAGGGTGTGTCAATAATACCAGTGTGGTCTCTACTTACAGCCTAGGGAACGATTGGTAATTTGCTCAAGATGGCACTATCAGTTCCCTGAACCATCTTTCTCCCTGTGTGGTGACAGTGAATCGGGGAGAAAAGGGAAGTAATTCTCTGATGAACCTACCAAGGACAGGCTGCTAGTAAAATGAGGTGGTTCTATGAAGCAATGCTTGTGAGTTGTACCAGGTGCTTCAGTCCTGAAATCTCAACACTAACAAGAGAACCATTATCATTGAAATATGAATATTTTGCTGTATATTATTAATATTTCACATGTCCTCGAATAACAAGCAATGTCACTCAAGGATATCAACAAAAAACCAGCAGCCAGGAGCTAACCTAGTAAAGGCAGAACCACCTCCTGCCTTTTGCTTCCTGCTCTGCAGCTACAATTTTCAGAATTCTCATCAAATTAGTCTAAAAAAAGCAGCTGGTCCTCTGTGATCCCAGGGAAATCTAATGACTCTCTTTAAAGTGCTGTAATTGATAAGCACACTTTTCATTTAAAGGAAAGCAAGTATTTTCTTCACATTTCCAGGATACAGGGAATGCCAAAAGCCAAATCTCTTACGTAAATTACTGTGAATACACAGCTAGGCCTTCTTCTATTGAATTTCCTCATCCTGAGTAGTACTTATGTATTACAAACTATGGGTCAACATGAGCAAAGGTGGCAGAGACTGGCCCCTAGAGCTGGTTTAATCCCTGCAGTAGCAGGGTTGAAATCCAATTTTGGACTAGAATTTGGGCAGCCAAGAGAGTAATTAAGGATTGCTCTGGTATCCCTACACAACGCCTGCACCACCATTGTACAGAAATGTTGCTCCCGCTCAGGGAGGAGATCATTTTGCGTTCAGTTTACTCTGATTCAGGTTCACAAAAGAGTTATCGAATGAAACCTCAAGCCCTTCTTGGTTTCCTCAACTACTTTATTGCTCTGTCTCAAGGGAATTGGGAGAATTTGAACAGTAAGTCAAGGATGTTACTGGAATTCTGGAGTAACTTGGCTCAGAGTTTAATCCCCATTACCCACGGGTGCCAGGTTGAGCTCATCACAGTGAACAGAAACAGCTGGCCAGAATCATGCCCAAGCAGAAGGAGTTACTTTTGCAAGCGAGAGAAAACATCCTTTGTGGCAAGCAGTTGCTGCAGCGCTGTCTCCAGTGGTTGAGGGTGTGCACCAAGAGGTCTTCAAGGACAGACCACAAGTTCAGGATGTGCATTCCTGTCTGACTGACCAGCAGCACTGCCTGTAAGAGACTATGGTAGGTCAGAGTCCATCAGCTCCTCACCAGCGATGATCTGACTCCAATTACACCAGTTATTGTCTTTCCATATAAGATTACAGATGTGGAATTAAGCAGAGCTAGAAATAATTAACCTCAAAACAAACTGCAAGACCTGAGATTGTCCCCAGTTGCTTCTCCAAGAATCCTGAGGTGGAAGTCTTCCCTTCAGTGACAGCCTTCAGGGTTAGGCCTGGGTTTGCCTGTGCATTCACGTCTTGCACTGTGTTCTCATTTGCTACCAGAAGCTCTATCTGGCACTGTCAGCACTTGAATAGAGGTGCTTCATCTTTGCCAGGTTCAGGACAAAATCCCAAGCAATTCAGTGGCAGCTGAACCCATGCTGACAACAACCCTAAGGCACTGACACTTTTGGGGTCTGTACAGGCACACAGACAGATCTTAAAAAACAAGCAATCAGGTAAGTAAATCCCTCAGCAACTTTTCTAAGGAAAGAGATAGTAACAAAATTTTATAGACTGTATGGGCTTTAAGTTGACTAACAGAGGTCATCTGGTTCATTCCTGACTTCGGAGAGCACTCAGATGCTACAACAGTAAAGGAAGATATTGCACAGAACAGGATTTTCAACTACAGGCTGTCAGGCTGAATTACATTTTTTTGTTAAATTCCAAGTAGCTGTTCTGAGGAAGTTCAAGTCCATAACAGGTGGTAGCAGGAACCGAGGACTCCGGTGTTTAATTTGTTGCATACTCACTTTCTGAGATTTAAGAGCACAAAGGAACCGCTAAAGAAAGTCAGACTTGCCCGACAAAGCTATCACTGCTATATGAAGTAAAGGTGAATGTCTGACTGTATAACACGTGTAAAATAATAAAATAATATATAGTCTTAACACAGGGTTTTCTCCCACTCTGAAGCACAGGCCTTGGGAAGAAAAGAATGCATGTTAACCACATATTCTAGGAAAGAGTTTCCTTGGGCTCCCAAGATTTTTTGTTTGTCAGTTTGAAAGATGAATATCCCATTCCCAATCGACTGCTTTAATAAATTCAATTGCTAAGAAAATAATAACAAAAAGCAAGGACTCCAAGCCTACCTTTCAAGGATCTTAACTCTGAACTGACAAAACTAATATGAAAATCATATCCAAAATTAATTGGAAACAATCAATTATGCACTAGCTTTTATTCCCATAAAAGCCAAGCTAGTGAGAAGAGATAGAACAAGTGAGGGACTGACTGATGTAAAAATAAACCACTCCTGCTATAACCAAATATAATTTTAAGGTGCCTGTGCATTTGCATTATACTACAGCTCAATTCTCATCTGTCACTTCAGGAGCATTTTTAATGTGTTTTTCTCCATATTCTTCTCTGGAACCAGGACAGCAGAAGGGATTTTCCTTTTGGTTTCTGGGCAAACATGGACTCTGCCACAGAGCAAAGGTGTGGCACCTTTCCTCAACACATGACCCCTCAGAGGAAGATGTGTTTTGGACATTTGGTTGTTGCTTCAGTTCCCTGCAACCCCCCTGTTTTTTGCACAGCAAGGAGGTGGCTGATGAGCTTGGTTCTGATTCACAGGGTGGCACAAGGGCCTGTGAGTTGCTAACACTGCTAGAGATAACCCTCACTTCAAATGGGATTTTAAAGTGCATGGGAAAGCCTGTGGTTACATTTAAAACCTTTTCCTGGCCAAAGGCTACTACTGCCACTGTGTATGCCCCTCCCCAGGGGACTATGTCTGGAGTTACTTTAATTCAGCAATAAATTTGCCTCCTTTCCTCATTTATGAGCCTCATCCTACTCCTCAAGAAGAACTGTACAGGCAAACCACAGAGCAAGTAATGCAGGCAGACTCAGAAGCAAACCAGAAATGCTGCTGCTCAGAAATCATGCAGGAACTGGGGCCACAGCCCAGGAAAGCTCTGGTTTTTGCCATAATCTGCAATTTCTCATCAGGAAACCATGTCCTGGCTGTAGCTTTACCACAGGACATTGCATGGTTTTTACAGCTGGATCTGACAACTTCTCAGTGCAGCCTTCCCTCCAAGCAAGATGCTACAGCAGTTTTTGTAGGATGGCCTGAACCAACACCTTTCCAGGATCATGCTCATCCTTAAATTCACCTGTGCTCCAGGGTGGACAGGAGCACCTCTTCTGAGTGTTCTTTGCCAACGTTTCTGCAGCCAGCGATTTTCATGGCAGCACCTGCATTTGGAGAGCATCATTTGTTGGGTTCTGCAGGGTCTCAGCCAGGCTGTTGCCTCAGGAAATCACCATGGCACCAGACAAATGGCTTTCAGGGAAAAGCACCTAGATGCTGGTATGCAAGTCAGCTCAACCATTTTGACATTGGCCATTAATGTGGGTTCAGACTGAAAGAAATCCAATTTTTCATAATAAGGAAATCCTGAAAATAATTAGTCTGGCCCCAAAATAAATGTCCATTTGGTTCAAACAAAGCCCACTTTTGCTGAATTGTGACTATTTTTTCAATTAGTGACAGATTAATAAAGGGCAGAAGGAAAGAAGAAATGGTGAATAAGCATTTCGTGCAAAGAAATAGAGTATTTTAGTTTAAAAATGCTATACAAATCCCACCCCCCCTACCCCCCAGCAAGGTCTGAAACTCATCTCTGCTAAATGCTTTTATTTTGACAAATGACCATTTTCTAGGAGAGGGTCAGCCACCAGCTGTGCTGGCATAAGGCAGAACTATGTTCATAGGACCCACTGCCCAAAAATAATAACTACATCGGTACCCAGCACTGAAATAAGCAAAAAGCAGAAGATCAAAGGTGACAAATAATGAAAGAGGAAACACTAGGTCAAGTAAATCTGCTACAGACACTCAGGCTCAAGTAGTCTGTCTCTTGGATCAGGCAAAAAGTGTTTTAAACTACTAACTCACAAAAGGACTAAGCGTGTCAGATAATTAGCCCTTTATGCAAAAAGCCATTGATTTCTGACTTGGCCAGTGATTTGTTTTGCACTGGAAGAGTTTGAAACAGCAAACCAGAGTACAGAGAGCAAATAGAGCACCAGCAATATTATCAGATACCTGTGTTCCCCGGGACACAACAAGGAAGGGTATATCTAAAGGCACACCCAGGCAGTACAAAACACTGCACACAGGCAAGTTGTACGAGTTGTACAGATGTCTTTTTAAAAAAATCTACCAGACTGTGAAGGAAAAGGGTGGTTTTACTTCTCAAGGTGCCTGTCTTCATTAATCAGCCTCCCAGCACTGCTGCCATCTCCACAGGCTACACATCCAACAGCTACACCCTCAGTCACACATCCGTGGGCCTAGACCCACTGACTCTAGAATTTAATGCAAAGCATGCTTTCAGCATATTTTTGTGATCCTGAAGAGAAGTTGCCTGCCTTCTGTTCTTAAAACAAATGGGATTGTTCCAGATTTTCAGAATATCAGGTATTTATTTCATAACGGTGGTGTATTACAGTGATGTATGTTTACAATAAAAAATGCTGAAGTGATGTATTTCCTAATTACATTCTCAAAGAATTCACATCCAATACCAGCATCTCAACCACCTCCCAAAAGTAATAATAGGGGTCCTCTCTGCTAGCCTGGGAGGGAAAATAAGCCCACAAGTCATAGGAAATTATATTTAAAATTCTTTCTAGAGGGTAAAGTGCCCTCTTAGGTGGCTCTTGAATAAATGGAAAGGACCCCACAGGAATCCTGCTGTTAATTGTGACAGGCTTTGGATCTGTCCCTATTGTTTCATTAAAAACGGGAAATAAGTCTTGTCTACTCAGATAATTTGAACCATACTGTAGCTATGCAAGTATAATTCACTGCAGTCCGAGCCTCCTGTGGGGATAGAGGCATAAATTCATATTATGTGAAAGGGACATAATCCATAACTGCATCCACAAGACGGCTCTGGCCAGAACAACATTTATTGATCAGAAAACCACCTGCCTTCCCCCTTCCCAACTCAGTCATGCACATGGCACAGCAGCTGTTCATCAGGGGCCTTCTTTCCCACACTCCTCCTAATTTGTGCCTATCACCCATCAGCATGCACACAGAGCTCTTCAGCTCCCATTTGCAAGGCCTCTCTGCTAATCCAGAAAGCCAGGACATTAAAAAAAAAAAAAAAAGCTATTAAATACGTGAGCAAAAAAAAAAAAAAGGGCAAGCAGCCAACATATTTCACATAGACTTGAATTGCTGATGCTACTTCTGCATATGGCCTGTGCTCCTCACAATGGGCACCTCTGACAGATTGCTTAAAAGTGAGGAAGTGCTTGAGTGCCTAACAGAAGGACATGTTTTTAAATACAAAAAAGAAAAAAGAAACCATGGGAAAAAGACCTTGACTGGTTGCCTTCTGATCTGAGCACCCCAGAGAGCTTGTGGAGGCCTTCACCTGGGAGATATCCAAAAGCTGTCTGGACAGAGTCCTGAGCAGTCAAGTCCAGGTGATGATGTTTGAGCAGGAAAGTTGAACAATGTGACATTCAGGGGTCCTTTCTAATGTCATTCTGTGAAAAATGTGACTTAGCCCAAGTCCATACAGGTCTTTAGAGCCATCTCCAATATTCTGAACAAAAGCATTAACTGGACATGTACCATGATTATTTCCAAAGCACTGTCTCTTCTTCTCTCCCCCACTAAAATTCAAAGTTGCCTCCTATGAGCTTTAAAGATTGTTTTGAAAAAACTAGCCAAAAATAGACACATGTTGTGCATAGCCCTACAGAGCTTCCAGCCAAGCAAATTATAGTCTGGGGTGGATGAAGGAAGCTGAACCAAAACATATCTCTGTACAAAATGCTTGTGGCTTAGCAAAAGTGGTCTTTTTCTTTCCTCTCATGGTTAAAATATATTGTGTTATGAGCCAGTGTCATGCTATGGAGCACAGAGGAAAAACCGTACTGGTCTTTTAAACAGAGAGTTGTGGGACCAAAGCTAATCCACAGAAAATTCCAAATACCTTTGAAAAGGAAGAGTTACATTGCTGTCTATCTTCAGATGTCTGACAATGGCCTCATACTAAATTTTATCATCACGGTCATAACATTATATTAAATATATGTACACCATTGTGCATTTTAACAGCATTCAGAGACAGGGAGAGGAGAAAACATCTCTGAATTCTGACCAGAGCCCATGCCAAGCAAAATCAAAGTGTCAAGTTTTACTCTCGAACCAACCAACAAACAGGTGCAGCTGCAGGTTTTGCTGGTTCAGAACACAACCAGATTATTTCAGGTACAGATATTTGAATAGCACAGAGTTCAATGCAGACCAAAACCCACCCATACTTTGGCCTGACCCCACTAAAGCCAGTCTGTGTGGCTTCCAGTGCCCTGGGTCCCCCATGTCCCTGGCTACATTGTGATCAGCCCCCAGAAAGGGGTTTTTAATGCCTTAGGTTCATACTTAAGATCTCAACTCGATCTCTCTGGTTTATCATCCAGACATGAAAGTCTGTGTCTTTCAGTAAGGGAAATGCTGAACAATTCATATTGGTATGAGCAATTTCTGCTATGAAAATGGCCTAGATACTATGAAGTTTCCAGTTATCTTCCATAAGAAAATCTGTATCACCAAATGCAGCTGAGGGCTCAAGCAAGCATCAATAATCTTTGTATTGTGCACCAAACTGGAAATAATTTTTTGCCCCTCAGGGTCAGGTGTGCCACAAGCCACTTGGCTGACCACCCTCATACAGACAGGTCACATTTTGTAAGGTTCCTCACACAAAGTCTTTGGGCAGCCTAATTAAAGTATTTGCACAAATCATATGGCCTTAAATTCTGGTTTGGCACCTCACCCCCTTGCATTCCTAGTGTTGAATAGCTGGCTGTGATTTTCACTCCATTTCATATTAAAGGTGCCAGAATACAACTCTAGGAGGAAGCACTGGAGAGAATATAGAGTCTGCGTATTTTTAATAGGCAGGTATTACTCCATGTACCTTCCTTCATGGATTTGTGTAGTACTGCATTTGCATATCCTCAAAACAAAGAATTTTTTTTAAGTAAATAAATAAATAAATATCAAATCTTGTACTTCTCGTGCACAGTCACCATCCAAGTCCACTTGGACCAACATCCATCCTCTCTCAGCAATCTCTGTTCCTTGCTTTAGATTTTTAAGACTTAACAGTAAAAGAAAAATCTTTTAGCACAATTAAAAGACGCCAAACCAAAATGACCACAGCTCAGCTTTAAGACTGATGTCTGAAAAATTCAAGAGTTTCAATGTTCAGCATGGCTTCCTCTAGGTAAACATGGCTGGGGAGGGGGAGCTACAGTTCTTTTTTGTTTGCTTGCTTTTTAATTGGTGCAATAGTCAAGCAGATATATGAGCAAAAGCTTTCTCAGAGCATCTCATGTCTTGTGCTACACTATATTCTGTGACCACTTCAGAGGCAGCCAACTGGTTTTAATCATCCCAGTAGGAGACCATCTCATTCCTAGCAGGAAAGCTTCAGGAAAAAAAAAAAAGGGAAAACAAAATTTAAAAAATGAGAAAAACTCCGAGCTGGCAAAGACACCATTATTCAGATAAAGTTTTACACTGGGTCCATCTATTCATTCATTGCTGAATGCTGTCTTGTAGGAGCCAGTTTATGCAGAGAGAACAAGAGTCACCTCAGAGTCCTTCCCAGCACCTCCACAGAATGTTTTCGCTTGCTTAGGGCTGTGCATGAGCAACTGCTCAGCACAGAGTGACAGATGGATTTGTCTGAAAGGTCTCTCTGCACCACCAACATGAAAGGGGCTGCTCTGGGCCAAACTACAAGTTGAAGGCATTTAGTTCACAGCCAAAATCCAATTATATATATATATAAAGAAAATACATTTATAAATGTATTATCCATAAATACATAATCTCTCAATGTCTCATGTATTGGGAGAGTCTGTACTGCCCCAGCTCTGGCCACAGTCAGTTCCCTGCCTTCCCTCATTTCTGTCTCAGTGGAATAAGAGTTGGATTTCTCATCCTGAAATGGGACTTAGGTCACATCCTGGGGGCAAGGGAGGGCCAGGCCAGAGCAAAGGAGTGTCACTGGGACAGTGGTGACCCTCAACACTGACTCCAGCACTTTTTAAGCTCCTCTGATTTGTGCCAGCAGTTTGGTTTTCCTTTGAAGAGGATGACTTTAAAGTTCCCCTCAGCCTCCCATTAAGCAATTAAACCACATCTTCTATTCTCACAATCTGTTGGATGTTTTAAACAGATTTATTTCTATGAAATGAGTCACTGAAGGTGAAATGATTTCCCATCCTGGAAAGTATTATCTCCCTAGAGTACCTAGACAAGCTCCAGTGTAATTTTCTACACCCTGTGCCTGCAGTACTCTTGTTGAAACATCTGAGGCCCAAATTTATGCTGGAACATGTGCAATAGGAGACAAAATTTGGCTCCCCAAGTGTGAAATAGTTTAGTTGTCTACTGACTCTACATCAAAAAAAAGAAAAAATCATCAGCTTCTTGGGAAGGATTAATTTTAAAAACTTAAAGTAGTAAAGAGGTGAGGAGAGAGAAAAAAGAAAAGAAAAAAACCACTTCATTTTTTACACAGTCAATATCCCTTCATAATGCTCTGTTGAAAACACTGACATGCGATAAACTTCTTTTGCCCCAAAATAAAGCAAATATTTTTCTGCTATCTTGAATTTCTCTTTCATCTTCCTAGCTAATGTTTATAAAGCATTTGTTGACACAACCAGGCTTAATTACAATTTACAGGAGCAATCCTCGTCACACCATCTGAATTCAGGTACCTCTGACAGCCAGCAGACACTATGTTCTGCATTTGACTGGATCAGCAGCAGCTTTGATGCTCATTTTCAATCCATAGTTAAAAGGAGACCAGACTTAGCCTCCCAATACTCTGATAAAAATGAAAACAGATATCATTCAATGAGATTTTAATCTCCAGTTCAAGCAAAACCAAAACTGTTTCGGGGATCCTGCAGGACTCTCGGCTGACAAGGGGTGGCTGCTCCTGCTGCACATTCCCAGCGGGGCCGCCCGTGCTGTCACCCAAGCCAGGGGGAAGGCAGCTTTCCTAAGGGTCCAGCCAAACCTGCACCACAAAACCCCTGCTGACAACCCCAGGCATTTGATTCCAAGCATGGTGACATTTTCCTGGCTCAGAAATGTGTGTATGTGAATATTGCTGGTGGTTAAAGAGAGTAAATCACCAAGACCCATGGTCTTCATATGCAGCAGAGAATGAATTGTTGTGGAAGATGGGAATAGTGGGATCACACATCCCTCTGTTCCACCACTGCGAGACACCACGGTGTCCCAGTGACCAGCACAGAACCTGCTTCCCCCCTGCAGGACCACATCAGCTCTTACCCCCCGGCTTTGCTCATCCTTCCAGCCTCCCGCCGCACATTCCTCCCACCCATCATAAACACGGAGAGCAAAGCCCAGGGATTTTGCTGAACAGAGCTCTGAGTGGAGGGGATAAAGCTGTAGGACCTGATACCCCACTACATGAAAGCAAAAGATGCCAAAGTCTTAAAGTACTTTGGCAGAGAGCTCGCTCTGTATAACTAAGAATGCAAGCTCTGTGGTTAGTTTAATCCCTGGAATAGCTCTGCAGATTTCTGAGTAATATTGCACAGGGCAAGTTTGGCTGTAATTTTTTTTATATATCTTTAAATTATTTATTGGTGTACAGCCCTTTCTTTTCTTTATATAAGCTTTCTTCTAAAACATACAGGAGAAGTGAGACAAGCAAGTATCTGTCTGAAAACAACTTCCACTGTAAAAATTTTGAATCCTGGGAGAGAAATTAGTTCTCGTAGCTGCCCAAGCAGCCATGCAGCCCCATCTAGAAAGGATACATCTGCTGCCTCAAGGAGTTTTTCAAGGAAAAGGGCATTCAAAAACTTTTTATTAGTTTTATTAGTATTTTTATTGCCATTAATTGATTCTGAAGCTGTCAGACCTGCACCAAGCTGTTTCTGCATTATTGTCACTCTGCTGTGTCCAGAGAAATAACGTCAGGACAGAGATGGAGTAGAAGGGAGTTGCAGGAGTGGGACAGATGAGTTGGAGTTATTACAGGGTATTTCAGAAATATTCTCTATTTTCCCCTTTTCTTCAAACACAGGCTTAACATCTGAATACAAAACTTTAGTTTAACAGAGAAAAGGGAGAGAAATGGTTTATGATTTCCATATGTTTTGGTACCTTTATAATAAAGGCATGGTAATACTTAAATTGTGTTAAGCTTCAAACAGCTGGTACTGTGTTTGTTACTATAATCATCTCTCTAATTATAGTGGAATGTGACAAAAAAAAAGTAAAAAAGGGGGTTGCTTTGACAGCTCTGCACTCAGGGCTCCCAACAGGCCACCAATTAGAACCTGGAAAAAGGAAGGAACTTATAAAAACTAATGGCTGCTCAGCAATGGGATATAGGCTTATTTTTGTTATAAAAGTACTTTTTTTCCCCCTACAAAAAATCTAGGCTCCTTTAGCTACAGCAACTTTATTTAGGTCACATTCATGATATATAAACAAAATTAAAGATCTTTTTGTCAGTCAACACTTCTCTTCTGTTTTTCCAATTATATCCCCTGGTTTCTATAAACATGCAAAACCTGTCATGAGCCTAAAAGTGAGTTCCTGATGATAAATGAAGATATTCTGATTTCCAAAAGTCCATGATCGGTCTGAAGGGTTTTAGTCAGTGGTTCTGTGTAAATTTGCACAAAATGATCCAAGTCCCACAGCATTCAGAGAACAGGTTTACAACGCACTCATCCAGCCTCTATCCACTGGTGACCCATTTCTTCTCTCTCAGACTCAGTGACACCTCCCATGCTTAAGGAAGAAAAAACCCATATGTATACACACACTATATATAAACAATATAACACACACAATAATGCTGAGCACCCTCAGTGTTATTTAAGGCAGCTTAAAAAACAACACACAGAATGAGATGTAGAATGTGGTCCACTAAGGAAGTCAGTTATCCCAGTGCAAGGTTTAATCCAGCTGCACAGAGGTTAATGGGTATCTTTTCCCTCACTCCAGTGCAGTTGGATTTGGCTTAATTACTTTCTCTGTAATGAAAACAGCTTTTTACCCCTGCTTCATTTCTTTTACCACTGCTCTGTAGCTTCCATACCTTGTCTTTTCCACCACCCTGTTGTTGACATTTTAAAATAGAATTACATTTCCAATGTACAAGCACAATAGTTTGTGAATTCAAAACTCATTTAAGTGAAGGCAAATAAAGCTTTTCAAATGTTTTCAGATCTTGGTTTTGGTGCTTGTCTGAGTCTATCCCACAATACTTGGAAATTCAATTTTCTGTTTTGAAATTACACAGAATGTTTTTCCACAGAGAAGACTTGCCTAGGAAGTTCAAAGAAAGCCAAGTTTGAACAGGCATTTTTTATTTTTAAATCCCTGCATTGAGGATATTTGTACCCAGAAGCTCTGCTCAATGACAGCTGCACAATGAGAGCCTCAGCTGGAGGAAGGGTTTTGCTGGTATTGTCTGTCATTTCAAAGTGAGATGGTTCTAGCAAGAACCACTTATCTATGAACACACATGGCACACAAGTAATTCTGGCCTCCTATCCAAAAGAATCCTTTTAATTTGGCATTTGCAAACACGACTCCTGATGGGAGAGGTTCCTCTTTTTGGTGGGGGGTTGATTGGTTGTTCAGTGGCTTAATCCTACTTTACTTAAGAGCAAAGATTCTGATTCAGCCAAGGACTTGTGCCTAAATGCAATCACTCATATAAGCTATACACTTGCCCCAAGTTTTGATGATGGCCTGAAAGGCTGTAAATTTATAAAAGAAAAATACACTTACAGTTTATACTCAAATATGTTTGAAAAAATATATAGGGAGTAACCAAACTGATCTTTCAATAAGGTTTTTCTACCAGCATTTTCTTCAGTTCTTTAAGGCTCCCATTTTCCATTAACTTCTTACTCCATTTTGTCTAGATATGATAAAACCCACACATCTTTGAATGCCTTGTAATGAAAATCAAAAGTAATGGCCTCTTGAAGGTGTACATGGTTGATTTCAGTGCTTTCAATATTAGTATTAAAGGAGAGAATGTACACAAGAGATGAGAATGTCGTCTTGAATACCTGCTGCAATTTAGACTATGCTACAAAAGTTACATCAGTTAGGTTGTCTCATTGGCCCATCAGTTATTAGCATGGAATAAATGTTTAATTGCTCCATTTCTCTTCATGGCATACCTTTGGTCACCAAAGTTTTTGTATTTATATCTGCAGCTACAGCAGTGGAAGACATTTCCTGAGAGAAGTCACAGAAATTTAAAATGGGTATTAATTTTTAATGACTCACTCTTTTCTTACCATTGCACGTAGCAGGCATTCGGAGAATACATCCTTGAAACAGCTCTAATACGTGTTTCCTATTATTTCAAACATTGCAACAGGCATCCAGAAATCTCTGCAAGAATCTTAAAGCTTATCAAGATGCCTTCCTACACGGTAACATTCTTTCCAGTTTCTGCTGTGAAGTTAAAGTCCATCTGGTTTTGGAACCCTAGCTTCTGAAAGCAGTTAATTAGTTCATGTAGATTTTCCATTAGTGATCTCACTGAACAGACTGAAATTGCTCTCAGAAACTAGCATTGTATCCTTCCACACTCTGCAGCTTCTTTCCTGCTCCCATGCAGCCCCGTGACAGTGATTCAAAAAGTATTTGTGGTGCACAAGAGTAAAACCCTTTCCTTTATCAAAAGATACTTTGGCCTTACTAAGGCCTTGATTGCTAGGGAAGCTGCACCAGGCTGGCTTCTGAAGTTGATATTCATGATACATAAAATTTTAATCTAAAAGTTTAATCCAAAAGAGATAATCCCACTACAGCTACAAGGCAAACTTGTATAAAGCCACTTGGTGAGCCCTTTTGCCACCCAGATCTTTGTCACTTGTCCCTGACAGGTTGCCTCCAGGGACGTGCTGTGTGCTCAGCCTGTCCTACCCACCGAGCCAGGCACGTCAGCTTGGCTGTGCTTATCTCCTAACAAATATAAACCTAGAGCAACACAACATCCCAATGGCTTACAACATTTTCTGAGCTTCAAACCCAGCTCTGGTGTAAGAGGTTACTCTCCAACATGAACAAAGCACAAGGCTCAAAAAGAGCTAGGCATGCAAAGGGTATTTTTTCCTCTTTTCAAGCATGTAAGACTGTATATTTCCACTAAACCTCCTGGAGATGGACTGATACATCAGAGATTTCCATGCAACTAGTTAAATCATGGTTTCTATTTGTTTCACACAGACAGAGCTACAAGAAAAAAAAAAAATTAAAAAACCCACTGCAAATAACAATAACACAGAAACCATGTCAGAGAGGGAATCTGGTCTGCTGGCTTTCTCTAATCATGCTGCAGCCAGTCAAAAGAGGTTCAAACAGGATCTTTCCAGAACAAAAACCCAAAAAGTGATAACAACACTGATAGAAATGACAGAGTGGGGAGGGTTTGAACACATTCAGTGAAACCTTTGCCAGAAAAGGCTGACATCTCAAAGAACACCTGGAACGGGACATGATGATCCACACCCCAGGATGGTGGCACCGATGGCAGCACGAGGCTGGGCGGTCCCTTCGTTCAGCCCTGCCCCCGCTGGCAGCCTTCCCCAGAAGAAGAGCTGTGCACAGGCTGCTCCCGGGCATCACCTTTCCTGGTGTTTCAGGTCTAGTTCAGGGAAGCTATCCCACACAGCAAGCTGTCTCCTCACTTCAAAAGTTATACAACTTCCATTCTTTCCCCTGCTGCATTCCCCTTCCTGCACACACACACAGTTTTTGACCAATGTAAGAATTTCCTTTTTAAGGCCACTTCTGAGACCACGCTGTGCACCTCTACTGGGGTAACAAGTTGGTTATAATAGCACTGATTTATTCTGCAGTGTTAAAAGGATCATGTTAAAAAATTAAACTCTCAAAGCAAACCAAAGAGTGCTGTAAAAGCAGGTACAGGTAAAGCACTCAGCTTTACTGAATGACCAGTTTCATAGTAAGTTACATCACTACCCATTTCACCTCCTGCTCAACAGCTTTCCCCAGCCTTGTTTCCCAGCTTGAATTCTTTAGATGAGATCAGCTGTTCATATCCAGTTCATAAACAGCTGGAGAGATTTACCCTGCTGTGAATGAGACTTTGTTTGTGTCACTCAGGACAATTAGCTCAATCTTAATTCCTCTGTTAAGGACAGAAAAGCAGCCTGCTGAAAGAGTGCACACAAGACCTAAATACATATACAGGTGTCCTCAAAGTAGTTTGTAAATATGAGAGCCTGTACATAGTTTTTAAGGGTAGATTTACAGCGTAAATCCCTAGATCTTAAAAAAATGAAGACAAAACCTCTACAGGTATATTCAGTCCAAAACCATTTGCTTTCACTGTGGTTCATACAGCTACTTTTCATGTTAGCAGTTCGGTGCCAGCAAAAATGCTATTGCCTTCAATAATAATTAGAGAGGTGGCAGCAAGGGTGTTCTAATTAAAGCGGATTTAACTTTTGTATGTTAATTACTCTCAGTTAGTATCAATCAAGTAGAGGAATAATGGGGTCGTTTCACATTTAAATCACAGAAGCTTCAAGCATAAGCTGCCTTAGAGGAAATTACCTTGTAATTTAACAGTGTTATTAATAATTGCTTGTAAATGGTAACAGCCAAGCTGTTGCTCAGGCTGTGCCTAGTGGTTGCAATTATAACCATCCACACAAAAACTGACAGAGGTAAATTCTAAATAATCCTTTCTCAGGGTTTCAATCTGCTCATTTTGTTTACATCTCCTGCCTTCGTAATTAATGTTATCCATCTTTGCCCATCAGCCAGACATTCGTTTCGCAGGGCACTACGATGTGCTGTTTCACCACACCATCCCTGCCTGTGCTCACCTGCCTCCTGACAGCAGGGGGACCTCCCTGTTCTCCCAGCTGCTCTCAGCTGCACTTACAGGCAATTTTTCCAGCGTAAAGACCTGCTTTTACATGCAGCAGTTAACACAGAGTGAGACTACAATGTGAGAACTAATTGATAATATTGTCCACTGACACATTTCAACTTCCTTTTGCCTGTGCAGTCTCTATTTAGAGTCTAAATACATAACCAAGCAACTGGTACATGTTGTCCACAGAAAATAAAATACTTATCTTCATAATGAGCTTAAATCCTTAAGTTATGGGTAGTTTTTTCTGAAGGGGTGGAGAGAATGTGCGTGCATCTCACAATTAGATAGGAGTAGCTTGGGAAAGCAGATCAAAATTAATATCAAAATGCTGTTTACCTTCAGCTGAGCTATAATTTTACTCAAGGACTCTGGCAGCAGGAGATCTTGTGCTGTCTTACCCATTCCAAGAAACACTGTTATTGTGCATCCACCAAAATAAAAGACTGCACCCCTTAAAGAATTCAATGCAAATGAAATCTTCTCTAAAAATTCCCAAGAGGAAAAGAATATTTTTTAAAAATGGGTAGGAAGAACCTCTAATCTGCAAGACTGCATGATTGCCTCAGTAAAGAAACTAAATACATAAGTACAACAAAACACAGCAAACACATCATGGTGTGCCTCTAAGCTTCCTCTTACTTAAGGATCTCAGGTAACTTTTGAAAGTTTTCCTAAATGAGCAGCTGCAGGAAAGTTACTGCAAAGCCAAGTAACATCTTCAACTTCAGCAACAGAATCACAGAAGATATGACCCACATATCAGCTTTAGCTGATTTCAGTGCTCCTGGCCAGACCCTACTGAAACAAAGAAGGCCATTTCACTGGTGAAAAGATAGATGAAAACTTACCTGAGTTGTAGTCTTTTCTCAGGAATGGTCTGGTGAAATACAACAAAATCTCTTATCTCTTTCTTCAGCTTGGTCAGCAGTCAGCTCAACTATGAATTTCTATGTAATTACTCTGAAATCAAGCTTTTCTTTATCTTACAACACACTGATCACAAAGTACAATGTTCATTTCTATCCTGGAACTGAACTCTCCTTTGACAATGCTCACTCAGTGAGCCAACACCTATAAAACCAGAGCAGCATCCATCAGTCTGTGTCTCCTAACCACTGTTTCCTCCCTCCAGACATTACATCAGGGGTGCTAAGAAGTCTGTCCATATTCAGCTGTGTACTGAGAATGGCAACACCTGTTACAGGGCTCTGATGTGCACAAAACACCCAGAATCAAGGGTGGTACTGCTTTTTTTTGGATAACTTTTTGGTATTAAAGCACTTCCATAATAGGACAGAAAGAACAAAGTGGAGGAATTGTTTTGCTGAACTTCTGGGAAGTTTTCATAGACAGCTTCCTCTTAGTGAGTCAGTTTATAGGGAGAGGGAGAAAACATAACCTGAGAACTGTTTTCTTGTACCCATTTGAACTTTTAGAAGCCATGACTAGGGTAGGAATATGGAGACAAACAGATATGGCCGAGGAGCAGCACTGACAGAGCTGCACTCCTGTACAGCTCCTGGCTCTTCGCAGGGGTTGTGTAAAGCTGAGTCTTTTTCAGAGGCTGAGCACTGTTTGTAGCAGACACAAATTGCGTTTGGATCCCACAACACTTTCTCTACCATTTGTTTTCGGATGGTCTCGCATTGCTCTCTCCTTGAAATGTCCCACATGTCATTTCAGAGCTCAGTAAGTTGCTCTCTCTTAAGGCACTTTTTTTTCCTGAGATTTATTTCAGGTTCTCTCCTTCCTTGAGCCTCTTGTGCTTTTCTCAAGAAGGGACAGGAAATGCTACAGATGCACCTGCTCGGAGATCACAGTAAGGCACTTGCAGCTTCCCATATGGGAATTAATCTCTTAATTAACAGACAGCAGAAAACCACATGAAAAAGTATAGCTCTGAGAGACCAGGCCAGCATTTTGTATCCTTTTTTCATGTATAATTTACAAAGATAGTGCTGGGCAGCAAAGGAATAAAGTGAATATTTGCCTTTTTTTTTTTTTTCCCAGAGCTTGAAAGAAAGCAGTGTAGAAAGCAGATCTCCTGAATCAGCATCCTGCTGGGCGGGCTGGATGCAGCTCCCTCACCTCACTCACACTGCTCGGTGTGGGATGCAACCCACAGCAATGGCACATCTGTCCCGAGGAGTCTGGCAGAGCCAGGGACAGCAGGATGCTGGGGATGATTTTCTGCCTTTTGGCCTCTTTTATGCTCCTTAACGTCAGCGTTAAGTGAGTGTGAATGAGCACAAGCAGTGCTGAGTGGGGACATTTCACACCCACTTGGTGCAGGTGCAAAGAACTGTGCAAAGTGCAGAGCAGGGAGCACAACACACCCTTCACGCAATCCTGCTGAGGCTGTGAATAGTACACGAGGAAATGATCCCTCGGTGACAGCGAGTTTTGATGCACTTAAACCTAAATCTTGTTCCTCTTTCCAACAGGAGTGTACTTTCCAGATTAATGAGAGTGACGCGAGAGTAGGATTTGGCCTCTGTTCTGTGTGTCTTACCCTTTCGGGGGTCCCTGCCATAATATTGCAAATACATCTCTGATTTTTTTGGGTTTCCTGTTGAAGTTAGGATCCGGGCCCCCAAAATGGGTCGGGGGAAATAACCCAAAATAACTGAAACATCTCCAGGCCTTTCCCTTCCTCCCACAGTAGCCAAATTATGCCAACTGCAGCAGCAGAGTCCCATTTTACCTGGATCCAAAGATGAATGGGAAGCTGGGTCTTCTGAGCTATAATGGAGGACAAATATCTGATAAACCATTTCCAAAATTGCTTTCAATTTGTGCTGTTGTACAACACATCCAGTAACCACAGAATAACAGGAGTGCAACTCAATTTTTGTGCACTGCAAGGGTTCAGATGGCTTAATGATAGATAATAGCTCACAGTTCACAAATGTCTTCTTCTCTTAGGTTTAGCTTAGTTCAAGAACATTCTGTCTACAGATATAGACAGTCAAATTATTTGGGGGTTAAAAATACAATGTGGATAAACACCAATATGACAGTGTCGGCCACAGGAGACGGAAATGATACCTGGTTGTCACTTCAGAGCAGAAAATTATACCTCCCAGTGACTTCATAGTATTAGCAGTCTCAAAACTAATGATGAAAAGGACAAAAGCTTTATTGTTAACTGTCTTAGCCCATGTTGCTGATGTTAATATTGAAAGACCCCAAACAACAAACCAACATACAACATCACAGCAGAAATCTCCCACTAAATGGAAAAAAACAGGTATCAGGAAGCCCAGCAGTCATAAACTTCAATTTGATAACTAAGAATTGCACTCTTTATGCAAAGACACTGAGGCATGTAAGAAGATTTGAGTTTTAGATCACTTTGGAAACTCATTTATGGTTCCTGAAGATGGCCAGCTTGGTGCAAGCATGCTGAATGGCCACTCTTATGAAGACCAACAACAAAAGCACTAGCAGCAAGATGCACAAGCTCCCAGCGGTGGATCCAGCTCTCGAAGACTGAATCCCTGCAGGAAGGCCTGCTTTCAAAAGCAGTCATAGTGCTGGTATCCCCAAGGAGCCACTAGTGTTGGCCATGAAGCAACAATCTCACCCCTGCTGGGAGGGCTTGAGTCACAGCTCCTGGTGTCCCTCCTAGAAAGCTCTGCTTCCAGCCCTTTTTCATCGGCTGCTGTTGTTAATGATGGGGCCATAAATTAAAGTGGATTATAAAAGCAGTATGTCATGACAGGTACTGGAAGCGATGGCTGCAGCCTCTGCCATGTGGTGTGACAGTCACCAAGCGCTGCCAATGTGATGTATTGTGACTATCAGTTGGAGAGACACCCCCTCATGCCAAAACCAACAGGGTCTCAACTGAGGCCCAGCAGAAGCAGTACATAATTCAGGGAATAATTCTCTCAGAAAAGCCCTTGAGTATGGCTAAATAATGACCTTGTTTACCTCATTTAGCCCCAAGTTCTCCAAGTATGAGTTGGCCATGAAGAGCTCTTGTGCTCTCTGATATCTAGCTGGGACAACGTGTCCCGTCTTTGTTTTCAGCCATCAGGCTTGTGTCAAACACACCCTGACAGCTGCAAAATTTTTTGGTGAAAACAATAATTCCACTTTTCCTTTCCATCTGCCTGCAGATGGTTTAAATCTGACCCATCAAACAGCAAAGAAAAAAAACAAAAAAAAAAAGGAAAAGTAATATTCCAGCTGAAACGAAATTATAATGATTACTGATTTCATATATCTCATGAAATCTCAGGCCTGAGATTTGCATAAGAGTCTTTGTAATGGTGAATTAAACTGTGCACAGGAGAACTGGAGGTTTTATCAGTGGATCTGGGTTCTCTATACTTCCTCTCAGACCTCTGCAAGCTAGCAAAGAGCCACATGAAAAATAATCAGCAGTGTCTGTCACGGATGACAGCTGCATCTTCTCCCTCACTAGGGAGAACCTTTGTCAAGAACCACAGAAGTACAGCCCAAAGTATTACAAGGGAATTGTTTCTGAAGGGACAGATTTGAAGCTTGAGGAACTTAGTTTCAATGTTAAGTTTCTCCATGCTTCAAATCCAAATAAAAAAGGAAAAATTGATATAATTCCCTTTTTTTTATCAACTCCTGCACCACAAACACTGTTTTGCAAGTGCCCACTGTGAATGCTGAGTTTGTTCATCAAGGTTTTGCTTGTCAGGCACTGTCCAACC
The DNA here is from genome assembly GCF_000691975.1 of Corvus brachyrhynchos. NCBI lineage: Eukaryota > Metazoa > Chordata > Aves > Passeriformes > Corvidae > Corvus > Corvus brachyrhynchos. The sequence goes on along the minus strand of NW_008237447.1, from coordinate 2,754,893 downwards.
GGTTTCAGTGCATGTTTGACAGGACCAGCACACACTGCAAAGTATCACAGACACAAAGCAACTAAAAGAAATTCCTTTCTGCCAGTGATCTGGGGGTGAAGAACGAAATGCTGTGTCTTCTTGTGCTGGTCTCACCACAACGTGCGGGCATCGGATGGAGGAGGAAAGAAAGAAGTTCAGTGTTCTGTTCTTGAGTTGTTTCTGGCTCTCTGTTTGGCTCACCGAAATCTGGCACAAGTAGTGTTTTCTGGTCTTTTGATGTCTACTTTCATACAGAGAGCAACTATTTCTCCATCACAGAAGAGAACAGAAAACCAGGCCATATAGGAGCCATAAAAAAGTAAAATTTTTTCAGTCATGGGCTTTAACAGTGGCTTCAAAAATTTTACTACATCATCCAGACTGGTTGCAATTTCTGGTCATTTCAAGGTGAAACTGGTGGTGGCATATATGCAAGTCACAGGAAGATTTTATGTGGGGTAAGAGCCAAGGAAACAAGAGTTCAGGAATGTGTCACTCTGTAAAGTAGGAGAATGTAGAATTAAGGAATTGCAAATTGCTGTAGATTGCCAGAGTGTTCATCCCCACGGTGACGGGGACACCAGTAAGGTGACATTACAGCACAGGCCAGGTGATGATGAGGTTCAGTACCAGATCTCATAAAGATCTCCTTAAGCCTGGTCACAGAGAAATCTCAGTGACAGCAAGGCAAAGAGGCCAGCTAACACTGCCTGGGAGCAAGGAGAATGAGCAGCAGCAAATCTGTGTAGGATGCACTTAGGCTATTTCCATGGACAGAGTAAATGGGACTTTTCCTGAGGGAGCCAGAAGGTCTCCTGAGCTGCTCTGCTTCCACTTTGTCCTTCACCCAGGCTGCTGTTCCTGTCAAGCACTTCCCTTTTTTGTCACTGAAACCACCAAGCAAACAGAAAGAGCTTCCATTTGTTCTGCACCTTTGGACATCTACACATCCAAGTGTCCCAGCTGATGGACAGGAGAAACTCAGTGTGCACACAGAAGTGTGACACAGAGCTGCTGCTCCATGGGCCTGGACATCCACACTGCCAGACAGCCAGGAGTTTGGAACACTGCCCTTAAAGCAGTGGGACTGGAAAACAAGAGCAAGGAAAGAGGTGGAAAAAACTCAGTAAAAACAACAGGTGGCTAAGTCACACCAAATATCCTGTAGAACTTGGAAGTGGTACAGTTACTACGCATAGAGGATGAATTACCCTCTGGAAGGGTGTCTAAAAAGCAGCATAATGGTCAATTTAAAAAAATATGTTAAGAGTTTCGGTGATTTTTTTTTCTTTTCTTCTCACTGCAGTGCTCCCTAAGCCTGATGCAGGGATGTAGGCTTCAACTCTCCCTGGCTAAATAAAGGCTAAATTGAGGTTGCAAAACTGTCTTCCTCTCCCCTAAGCAACAGATCCAGCTCAGGAAATTGAGCTCCATGCGCGGGTGACTAACGCTGTTGTCACGCTCGTTACGCGGCGCTGCCCAAGGACGGCTCCGCTCTCCCACTGCCCTTCCTGAAGGGCCAAGCTCAACCAGACCCAGCACTGTCCCACCTCTGGTGGAAAGGGATTCCTGTGTGCTGCACTCAGGTGCCCTGTGGAAAGCAGTTCCCCCGTTCACTAAGAGGTTCTTCACAGAATTTCAGTCAGACTTCAGGGGATCACTCCAGCCCATCCAGCCTCCTCCCTCTCAGTCCAGTGGGAATCACAGATTATCTTGGAACAGACACAGATGCTTAAAAAAAGACAGGATGATGGAAAAAAACATTACAGAGAGCCTCCTCACGTGAGCAATGAGTACACCCCACAGCTGTTAGCTTTGTTTTGCATATTTTACATATTTACATACACAAGATATTTCCAAACATCCTTGTGTTTATTTAAAACTCAATCAGAAACATGTCTGGCAAAACAGATCCAGTGCAAATATATCTACTGGATGACACTTCCCTGCATTGTTTTTAAAATGCATTAGGGGTCCAAGGCTCCAAAAAAAAAAAAGGAAAAAAGTCATAGTTTTCCAAATGAGGAACACCTAACTCTGTAATCCTTCAGTATTCACCTTACAGCAAAGGCCTTCAGCCAAACAGTCTGCAAATGAATGAAGCAACACTTCTAAAACAAGGGCAGCTGCTACATTAGAGAAAGGGCTTTTTCTGCTCACATGTCACACATGCCAGTTGCTTATGGGTGGGTGGTGGGGGTGGGCTGGAATGGCAATAAATCCTTCGAAGGAAAGGCTGAATAGCCCTCCTCAGATGGTGTAGGGCAGTTTAAAAAAACCCCATTTCAAGATCAGAAAGGGGATGTGGGTGTAGGTGTGTGCCTCCTCCTAAAAGCATATCCTAGCTTAAAAACAGGCGGTGGCACCCACGTGCACGCTCATCTTCAGGGAGTATTAACTTACCTCCAGAAAAGGTCAGATCACCGCCTGACAAAGTGCTGTACCATAAACATTTCTGCTTTTTCTTTGTACAACATCCTTTCTCTCCCAGCCCAGCCAGCCAGGAAGGGCACTGGGTAGCCCCACTGCCCACAGTCACTCTCTGAGGGCACAACACACCTGGAAAGCCACAGAAAAGAGCATAGGGATGACTTCTCACATCTTCCCCCAGTTAGAAAACCAAGGGGATCATGGGCTGACTGCTGCTCCACATTACCTTGTCAAGCTGCCTTGTCAGGTGGAGCAGGGGTCTGTCCCTCAGCGCCAAGGGATTAACTTCTCCACAAAAGCAAACCAGAAAGTAAAGGGCGCAGAGCGAGCAGGGGTATTTGTGCAATTTGTGGCATTCCCATTCAGCATGGGCTCTGTTGCTCACAAATCAGACAGGGCAGTGCAGGAAAAGCACACCAGCAAGTAGGGAAGATTTATCCGGACTGCCACCCCAAAAGGGCTTCACTGATGGAGCTCTACAGAAGCTTCCTCATTGGCTTCTACACACATGCCAAAAAATAAGTGCATACCTTTTACATTGGCCATTTGAGAGAGACCAGGGAGTTTCCCACTGAGAAACTGGCTTCCTTAAAGTTGAATTTTCTCTTTAGCCATCTCCATCAGAAAAGAATAGAGTGCTATTCTTAAAAGGGAACAGATTTTTTGGTTTTGGCCAGAGATAGAAATCTTTGTTGCTATATTTGGCTTCCAATGCAGGACTCTCTGCTTGCTGGTGGGAGGAGGAAATTAGAGCTGGTGTTACTCATAACTAAATGGGCACGAAAAACAAACCATCTCCCTTTGAACATCGGTGCTACTATGGGCATTCACATAACAAATCATTTTCAAAGCCTGTGATACCTCTGTACATGCAACAGCCAACATCAAAACTTTATTACCGACTCATTTTCCCATAGTGATAAACTGTTGCAGATGTACAGTTATTGTCAAGGCAAACACATTGGTGCAGTTCCTGGTGTTGGTTTGTTGTTTCGGGTTTTTTTTAATATAATTTCTTACTTGTCTTCAAAGAAAGCAAAAGTGATATTTTGGAGACAGTTACTGGAAGGCTGTGGCATCTAGCCCCCCTCCTCCTCCTCCTCCTAGCAGCCCCAAAAAAGAAATCAGCTAAATTACTCGGCATCCCAGCCCAACGCACAGCTCAGCCGTGAGGAATTCTCACCAGATGTCTTGGTCCCCACCCAGCCTCCCACGTCACGCAGGCAGCATAAACCCTCTGAGCCCGAGGTCCTGCCAGGACGGCTGGCCCCACCATGCCTGGAATGTCTATGACAGGCAGGTGACACCCCTGTCCCACCAGGGACACCCAGCCACAGCCACCCCAGCCACGCTTGTCTGCCCCATCAGCACAGAGGAGTTCAGTCCCACTCCTCTCCTTTCTTGTGACCTTCCCCTGTGCAAGGTGGATTGAGCACCAGAGGCTACCCAGCTAGATCCTGGCTCTGAAGGAAGTACCGCTCCCATGCACCCTTCTAGGGCCCAGTTTCCAGTTGGTAACACACAAAACAAGATTTATCCGGATGTAACTGGTAAGATCCTCCACAGGTGTTAAGTTCACTAAAGCCAACGGAGTGCCAGTGATTGGAGTGGATCATTGTAAATAAAATCCATCACAAAACAATGTATAACTTCCCCTGCTTTCATGTCTTGATGCCATGAGAGTACATGGTTATTTCTCACCTGGAAACCCAGGTGAGGTTATTTCTCACCTGGAAACCCAGGCGTGCGGCAAGGCAGCTGGAGACCAGCTCTGGCAAGAGCAGAAGCTACAGAGAGAACAAAAAGCACTTCAGGTATCCCACTCCCCAGATTAGCACACTCCTGCTTCCTTAAAGCACATTTCTCTCTGTGGGTAACTGTGGTTGTCTTAAAGCAAAGGGGTCCCATGCCTCTTCTCACTGACTAAACCACAGTGTGCACACTTTACTTCAAAGAAATTTTCTGCAGTGCTTATCCTACGTTTTCCTTCCAAATTTCTAAGTCCTCACATTATTCTGGTATTTTTTGACAGCTGTCACATCCCACTCCAGATCATTCATCATGAGGCATTTTTTATTTTCCAGCAGTCCGCATCCCATCTTCATCTCCGCTGTCCAAGGAGATTGTTCCTGTCCCAAGAGCTCCCAACCCCATTCTCTCCTACAGAAAGCTTTTTGAACCCTCTCTTCTCCTTTCCTGGCCTCCCTCTCCCGGAGTTATTGGCTGACAGCTCTCCACACCTCTTTCTCACAGCCTGAGAAAGAAGAGCACAGTGACTCTGCACAAAGTACTGTGTTCACTGTCTGGTCCAGGAAAGAGGGCCTGGAGGGGGATGTATGGGAAAAATCCTGCTCATCTCCCGATGCTCTGAAACAGAGCACATCCCATATGGTCAGGATCTTCAGAGGATTTTGCAACTAAATTCTTAACAGCTCCCTGCTGATTGCGTGCAAGTGGCAATTTTTCAAAAGCTGAGTGCTTGGCCAAAGCTTGGAGGTTTTTCTTCCCCTACTGTTGGAGCAGTAAATGATGTATCTGTGACCAAAACACCAAACCTTCAGCCCTCGAGCCAGAACACAGACATGCAAACATTTCTTAATTAAACAGTTGTAAAATAATTTTAGCAAGGGCAGTTACCTCCTTAGCAGGAATTACTGAACTTTGCCAAAAAAAATCAATTTGAGGTAAATAACTTGCATGGAAAATCCCTGCCTGATGACTGTCAAAACTGCCAGGAAACGATAAAATTAAAAAAGCCTTACACTAAGAAGTCTCAGGTTGTGATTCCACTAGGTCTGATTGTAAAATGGTGTTAATGTAATTTAAAAAAAGATATTCAGAATAAAAGAGAACATTGTAGCATAAGCACTTGACAGCATCTGAAAAGGCAAGCCTGTGCCTTCATGAGATCTCTGCTTGAAATCCCTTCAATTCAAGGCTTTCGCTCTGTTTAATTTTAGTACAGAACCAGTTTAGAACACTTGTTTTACAACGTTTTCAACAGAAGACAAATCCTTGGCTCTAAAAATTAATCTCGTGCAAAGAATAGAAACTCAGGATGCAGAAATTCACAAAGAGATTTATGAGTTCGCCAGTTGCATAAGAATAAAAAGAAAGAATTAGCTAATTGTTGAGAAATACAGACCAAACCAAAAATGCTACATAAAAAATATAACAATAAAATTCACATTAAATTATTTATTCAGTAATAAACAGTGACACTTTTTCTTTATATAAAGCCCCCCCCCCCCTCAGTTTTGATGAGAGAGGCAAAAATTGCAAAAATTTCAATGGAGTTTTGAGGGAAGCAAGGTGATGAAACAGGTGGGGGGAAGAGAGGGACCCTGATTTGACTGATGGTTTTAAGCAACAGCTACAAAGAGCGAGCAGGGAAAGTGCAGCACAGTTCTGCAGATACTTCAGTCAATTACTGTAAACCTCAACTCCTATAAACACTGCTTGTCTATAGGTACCAAATACCTGAGCCCCAGCTCACCAGAATCAATGCTGGACCAGCCCCCAGGCCACCACTGGACTGCAATTCAGGCTTTCAAGACTGGTCCAAACCATCTCAACGCCACTGAAGGTTTCCAAGGTCACTGAAGGGAGGAAAAAGCTTCTATAGGCAAATGGCCATGGTGCACAGCTGATTTATCTTAGAGGCTTGAGCCTTTGAGCAGGTGCACGAAATTACTGGGGTGTCTTAATTACCCCCATCCCTAAACTTTCTTTATAGGGAGCTTAAAAAAAAAAAAACAAAAAAAGTCTTAATTACCCCCATCCCTAAACTTTCTTTATTGGGAGCTTAAAAAAAAAAAAACAAAAAACCAAATGGTGCATTTCCCAGGGAACTCCAGCCCAGCTTTCATAGGTTCCCCCCTGCGGTGTTGTGGAGACTGCACAGCAAGAACAGGGAGAGGGTCACAGGCACTGAGCAGACCAAGGGCAGCTAAAACATGGCTTTCTAGGGACAGCTACTATTCCCTTTGGCAACCAGTTCACCCCATAAGAACAAACCTCCTAACACAGCCTAAATTTAGTACACTGACCAGTGTCTGCCCAATCATGTACCTACAATTTTGGAGAGGATCATCTCTGCGCTCAGCTCCACCAGATCAACTTTTCCAAGACCTCTCCTGCCTCTCCTGGATTTTGAATTTGCTCAGGCAAGAGACCCTTACTTTTTAAAGGGACATCTCCCTGCACCACAACTCTCAGATTGTGCCCATAGGGCTAATATGTAAAAGCAGTATTTATTTTTAAATACCTTCCCACTTTACATGAGATTTTAGTTCCAAATAACATGCATCAACTTTTTAAAAACCCACACACAAACAATATTTATCATCCACATACCCTTTAGAAGCTCAAAGGCTGACAAACGAAAACCAAGAATTCCACTTGAAAAATAGGTATCTTTCTAAATTGTTTATAAGGATATATATATATATTGCTGGTCCATTGATATGGAACAAAAGCTTGTACCTGAAATGAAATAAAATAATCTTATTCAGAGATAGGCTTGTCTGCTGAATGGCAACATACTGCACCTCTCCACATAACTGCTGATTCCATGGTCATCTTTACAGATACAAATCAGGTGATTTGAAAGGGTTTGTTTTTTTTTTTTTGATGTGTTTTGGTTGTGCTGTTTTGGGGGTTTTTTTTAACAAGCATGGAAAAATCCTATTCACACCTGAGTTAACAGAGAATGAAATAAAATGCCTACATTTTCCATCTCAGATGAGACTTGGTGAAGTCATTCACTTTATCTCCAAAGGACATACGAGAGTGGAATGGAGGGAACCAGGTATAGCTACACGTGGATGTGTATAAATATATTTGTAGAGAAATATAAACATACACATGAAGAATTGTGGGAGGGGGACAGCAAGACGTAAGTAACAGCCTGGAAGCAGAAAGGCTGGGTGCAGCAAGGCAACTCTAAGGTCAGGTGGGGGGAAATGTGACACTCCCCTCCCAGAAAACCCTGCTCTCTGAAAGCTGTGATGAGAGATCTGCTCATGAAAGTGTTTTGATGCAGGTGTGGATGATGGAGAGAAAACTGCCATTCACTGAGGACCACCTGAACTTGTGTGTCTGGTGAGAACAGGAATCAGAACAGAGTCCATTTTACTACTGCCAAGTGCAGCTTATTCAGCTCTCCAGAATTCCAGAATTCCAGCCTCCTGGGCAGTCAGTGGCTGCACTATTCCATCTGCTTGTTGGGATGGCAATGAGCTGCTGAAAAAAACTAGCATCTGCCTCTCAAAAAGTGGTGGACAGCTTGAGCCCTCACAGTCTTCAAATGAAGACATAAAAATTGATGTCAGATTTCTCAACATTAACAGGAATAAAATAAAATCCTGGACAACTTTAAGGAGGTCAGTATTTTGAGTTTCTTGAAATAAAACAATAATTTCCCTATGTTCTCCTAGAAACAGTGACAGAGTACAACATGTTTTATAAGCCCTCTCAAAATGAATCATCCACTTTCTTGGGACAGCATCAGAACACGCCACATAAAAAGAATGAAACAACTCCTTTAGTAATGCAGTAAGACACACAACTTATCTGTGACCTGATTTCAAGGGCCTTTTTTTCCTATCTGCAGAAACATGACCAGTCTCAACCTTTCCATTCTTTCTCTCTGCCATCAATTCCCCACCACTGCAGCATTGCAGTCGAGAGCTCCCTCCTCTTCCAAGAGCAAAACCATGGCAGCATCTGCTTCTCATAAGCACTTCTGTGCGTGTGTGTGAGCGTGCATGCACGGGGAAGAGGGAGAGAAGGAAATCTGCTGAATTGAACTTAAAAGTTTGCCACAGAGAAGGGTTTGTTTTTTTTCCTTTTCCATCCCTCAAATTGTAGAACACAGAAGTAGGGCTACTGCTACACACTTAGGCTTTTACTTCCAGCTCACTTGCTAGCACAAGGGACAGTTAGTGACTGAGGGGAAAGAAGAATTTATTTCACTTTCAAAGTCAGCACACTGGTGCATGAATGGCTACAGATGACAGCCGGTTTTTATTGGCACTTGTCTCCCAGAGTGCGCAGAAGTTCCTCCAGCTCGCTCCCAGGGTCAGCAGTGGAAAATGGGTGCAGAA
>NW_008237447.1:2724281-2745944 GCF_000691975.1 Corvus brachyrhynchos | reverse complement strand
GGTTCAGCACAGCAGTCCTGGAGGTGGAAGAGGCAACAGCTTCCCCACTTCTTCATCCCCACTTACCAACAACTCAGTGATACAATCCAGAAAGAGATTCCAGTGCAAACTGTGGGCCTGTTTCTTTCCTGTCCCATTTTGCTTTGACACCTATAGGGAACCAGAGGAGGTCCCCTGCAGCACAAGCTTGTGAAGGGGAAGCCAGTGAGCAGACTGCTCTTGTTAGGCTTTAAACTGTTTCAGGAAGTCAAACACACCTCAAAAAGAAATGCTGCCTTTTCTTTGCTTCCCCTGCCACCCAAACACTCCATCCCTGAAGTTCAAATTTCCACCTTTGCCAAGTCCAGAGGAAAATAAAAAACAAATCAGATTTTTTTTTCCCCTCACAGTATTTCTAATACTGTCAACATTCCTAAGTCAGAACTCAGATATTTCCTGAACTGTATTGTCCTGATAAGAAAGTGAACTGTGGCAGCTGGTACACCACTCCCTCTCATACAGTTTTCCCACTGCATTATGAATTTATTGACAAATCGAGGAGCTAGCTCCACCAAGGCAGCAATAATATGTAGAACTGTCATGAGAGTGAAACTTATTGAGAGAAAGAAATACTGATGGACTACAAAGACAAGGAAAAAACCCCACCACATTTAATTCATCATCCCAACACAGAGACTACAACGTTATTATTTTAAAGCAATATTTAAGCATAGTCCATTCAGCATTTATACGCTGTCTAAAACTTCAAATCAGCAAGGTAGGGACTTAAGGGTCTTGCCAAATTGTGATATAATCCTAATGCCTCCAATGCCAGCATGTCAAGCCCTCTCCCTTGACAAAGGAGAATGCTCAACACCTCATAAGATCAAATTCAAAAAGCCTGGAGGGAAGCAGCAGTGCAAGGAAGGAGCCCTGAACCTCAGAGTGGCATGCACTTCCCAACGCCCCCCTTCCCCTTTCACACACAGATCCATGTGGTCTCCACCTGACAAAACTATATTTACAATGCTCAGTGCCTTAAAATTAAACTCTTTCTTATCTCAGCCATGTGTTCGTATCTTGGTTTTTCCACTCGGCCGGTGCGTCTTTCAAACAGGGATGTCCGAGAGCAGTGGTGACAGAAATGTAACGCTTTGTAAGAGCCTCAGGAAATATTACAGAGGGACCCTGAGTGCACAGAGCAGGAAGGCAACATCTCTGAGCAACAGCCAGGATCCAGCAACCCAGGTCCTGATCCCGGGCCCACCTCAGTCCCATCTAAGCAGACGCTGACACTTGGAGTCCCCAAGGGCTGGGCACGGAGACTGACCCAGCTCCAGCCCACGGCTGCCCAGGGTGACCTCGCAGCCCTTACTCAGGATTTGATCACCCTGGCTCCAACTAAAGCCTTTATTATGCACGTCAGACCCAAGGCCCAGGCCAGGGGGGCTTCCCAAGCACAAGGCTGTGGTTCCATGTGGCCATGGTGCTTTTCCAAGGCCAGGCCCTGGCCCTGGCAGCCACCAAGCCCCGGTGTGTGCACGCTCGGCACGTGCAGCTGGTTACGAAACTGCAGAGCTGCAGCTGGGGTCCAGCAAGCCCCACAGCACAGCCGAGGTCAGGCAAACACATTCTGAAGTCAACAGGAGTTGAGAATGGTAGTGCTTTCCTTGAGCTGCTCAGCACATGGATCAGGCCAGTCGAAAAGCTTTTGTTTCCACAAGCCACACATTTTTATAAACCTGGATTTTTTTCTTTTTTTCCCTGAATATTGATGTTGTAAGTTACCACCTTGAAATGGCTTACCTGAAGTCCTGCCTGTACGATTGTACTGATATTTATGAGCACTATGAGGGGCCTGCAACATAACCCACAGGGCACTGGGTTCAACAGCTTCAATGGATCATAGATGAGGCCCATATTCGTGTCTGATTTAAGAGTATTTGGTCCATTTTGAAAGAATGGATGAGTTGGAAATGCAGTTCTGTAACTTCAAGCTTTGCTCTATACTAAAGGTGTTTGCAAGCTTCCGACAATCAGCACAGCACAAAACCACCTTTAGAAGCAAGAAAAACAAAAACACTTTTACTATAATCTAACACCGGGAAAAAATATTTGGCTGAAACTTCAGGTGCGAATTATACTTGCTTAGGCTAGAACAAAAGGACAAAAACATCAGAATCTAGTAGTGTGGAAACAAAGGCGTTTAGCTCTTTAAAAAGAAAGGAAAGATAGACATTTGAGGTAACAAACAAAAAAACCCAAAATGCACAAACACATCACAGACATCTAAAAATAGCATTTTATACATTTTTGCCAGTGCTTCTCTGAGAGCAAGTTCTTTAAACAGAACTTAACAATTTTACAATTTTTTTTAAAAAAATATGTCATCCTAAAATAGCCCATCAATCCTTACCCAAACTTTCTGTATTTCTACAAAAATAGATGCACAAAGAGCTACAAAATACTGTATTCCTGAAAGAAGGCGCACTGTAGTCAAGGGAGAGTCTTTTTCCTGACTATTGAGACTGTTCATAAAAATATCAAGCTGAACAAAACGAAACACTGTTAAAGGAGCAGAAAGGAGTTAGGTTGCCCAGCTGCAGCAGGCTCAGATGAGGAAAGAAAGAAAAGTTAGGTTTCTGGTTTTCTTCCAACACTGTGGGACCCATAAACGGCCTTACAAATAAAAGGCTCAATAGCAAAACCAGAATAGTTTTGGCTCTTCATCTTCATGTGTGTCCTTTGCTCCACGCAGAAGGAGTCAACCACTGCTGTATCACCCGCCCAGCTCTGCCGACTCCAGCTCTAGCTGGTCTTAATTGCTCTGCACTTCAGAACCAAGCAGTTTCCTTGCTCTTGTCCTGATGCTGTAGACCTACATTTCAGAAGAGAAAAGGGAAATAATTAATATTAGTAAATGCTAGTTAAATTAATAAATTCGATGGTTTTTTTCTTCCCCCTCCCCCAAGCAACTGAAGTAAAGGTAAACACGTTTTGATTAAAAAAATAAATAAACGAAAGAAAAATGAAAATTAAAAAAACCCCACAATATAACAGTTTAAAGGACTTGTTAGCAACAGTGTTACTGCTCCAAACTTTTCAGTTTATGAGAGGTAAGATTAAACCACAGTGAAGTTTGATTCTGGCTCAGGGAGCTCAGAAATGGTGATAAAATTCCTGTATGCACTTCCTTGGTTTGAGCTAACGCGGAGCATGGCACGGAGTGAAAAACCCCTCCAGAAAGGTCTGCATCAATTATCCAGTATGCAGCAGAGCAAACTGCCTGCCAGAGGCCAGCCACAGACACCATCTCCTCTAGAAAAGGCCTGAGACACTTCAGGACTTCACAGTTTCTGTGGCATTTTTACCTCAAAGAGGAGGGAGGGAAAATGTTCCTGCAACATGCTAAAAACCCCAAACAATTTCACCTACAGAGTGTAAGATTTTCAGCCAAGAATGGCTAGTGCTTCCACATGGGAAAAATTAATGGTTTTCAGCTTGCATTTGTTATAAGTTCCTCTAACATTTTCCTTTGTAAAAAGTGAGGACTATCTAATAAATGTGGTGCTGTGTTGTGGCTTTAGCATTATAGACTTGGAACTTGTGTTATAATCTGGGATTTCTCTGCTCCAGAGGGATTCAATCTCCTCTAGATTCACACCTAACAGGGCGTAAACCTCAAATCCAGACAAGAGACGGGGAGGTGAGGATTACATTTCCCCAAGATACATTCTTGCTCATTTATAGGGAAAGTAAAGGAGAGAGATGCAGGCACGTATATTTAGAGGTAGTAAGGCACTCAAGTCTCAACCATTTAAAACCTGCCCCTCGGTATTTTGAGGCAAGTAAACCACGTTTCACGAAATGAAGGTCCATTTCCCACTATAAATCATCATTCCTACACCGAGAGCAAAGCTCTACTGTGTCATCCTATACATTGCCCTGTGTACCAAGGCACCTGACCTGCTAAGAATTTAGGGTTAATTTCACCACTAGCTAACTCCAGGCCTCAATGATGTTGTAACCATCAGAGCTCCATGTTCATTTGATGTTCACCCTGCGAAAATTGGCAGATCCATGTGCTAGGCATGAATCTCGTTTCCATATCCAGTCACACAGTGAAACACGAAAGAAAACCCGTAAGTTTCCAGAAAGCCTAACAGGCATGGAGGGTTCAGATCTGACAGCTACCTCCTTGCATTAAGAGTACAAACAGTTAAATATTTAATGATGATCAACACTTGAGAGCTGAGCTGCAAAGCAATTAGCACTCACATAAAAGATGAGAGCATATGGCTCTATCCATGTGAGGATTCCCAAGCAGGGTACAAACACATGTATGTCCAGAAGTGAAGGGACAGGGAAAGCAGAGCCCACAGGTGTGGTGCACCAAACCTTGTTTAGTGCTTTCTGCTCCATTTCACATGCACTTGTACCTATTTCTTCAGATTGGAAAACTGGGATATCCCTCAGCTAGAGCATGCCTATAAAAACATGCTCAGAGGCTCTTTATTCAATGAAGATGTCTCCTTGTTGCTTAAGAGCTATTTGTTTCCCTGGCAGCATTGTACACAGACAGTCATAATGAACTGCTGTTAGTTCCCTTCAAAGCTCCCTCAAAGTTAGTGATGACAATTTGGGGCTATTTTTCCCCTGCTGCTTCCAATTTTTTTAAACAAAGATGATAAAAAAAAAAGAAAAAAAAAAGGGGAGTCAGACTGCAGAAACCTTTCAGAGCATAAAGAAGTCATTTAAGTTCACCAGTAGAGCACTAAAGGATATCAGAGGCAATGGAAACCTAGAAGAGAAACAGGTTATATGGTTCCTTGCAGCTTAAAAAAATGACACACACACCTGTTTAAGAGATCTTCCACCTGACAGCAGCAAGTGGCCGAAGAGGAATAACCAGCTGAACAGGCACCTTCCTAGGCAGGTGTCTTTGCAAGACACAAATAACTCTAACAAGGACGTTTAAGACATAGCTGTGGGCTCTACACAGCCAGAGAAAACAATCCAAAAAACCAAAGTTGCCCTATTTACATTTATGAATGTGAAACACTTTCCATGCCTTTTCCTCATTAAATTCCTATCTCCTTCAAGGCAAGGCCATCTGCAGTCATAATACAGAAACCAAGGCCAACTCTGGTACTCACCCAGAGCTTCCACTCGCAGTGGAAGTGCTGCAGTGCTTTCCTCTTAGCAAGGACATCCTCACTTGCACTGCATGAGCCAACACTGCCACTCCAGCACAATTCCCCTTCCCTAGGACACCAACATTAGAGCTAATTGCCACAGAGACATTCATTATGCAGGTTCTGTGGGAACATCTAACCAAATTTACTGAGTTGTGACAAACTTGTGGGATGTGTGTGAACAGAGACAAATGTACAGAAGGGTTCGGACTGGCCCCTCAAATTCCAAATTCAATGTCTCACACTGATGTACAGGCATTTCCAAAAGTGGAGTTTCCATAGTAAGTCAGGACTAAAGGCTGTTGATTGATTCACCTAAATTTGAAATTATTCATCTCAATGTGCACAACTTTACAGGATAAAGAATGTGCACCTTAATTTTAATAGACTTACAGGCATCACTCATGCCAAAGTCCTGCTTTGCTTTTAGTGTGCTGGGGCTGCAGGAAGCCTCCTCCAGCACATCTGTCCCACAGCAGGACAGGATATCCTCCTGGGCTCTGCAACAGCCAGGCAAGTTGCTCTGCTCTCCTCCCCAGGGACTCCCAGCACAGCCAGATCCCACTGCTCACCTGAAGGGCCTGGTGTGCAGGACAACCTCCCACCCTGCTCCTGAGGGATGCACTGATGGCTACAACCACCAGCAACACTGCAAGGTAGAAATTCCCCTCCTCAAGCTCTGATCTCAAGTGCTGGACGTGGCTTGTGCACCCTCAACGTGAGCAGGTGGCTTTAGTGGTGACACTGGATTATGGCTGCAGGCCTGAGCCAAAGGCAGCACTGGTGACAGCCCAACCTTGCTTTGCTTGACATCAGCAGAGCAAGGAACTGAGGCCTAAGCTCCAAACAATCTGTGCTTATTCCAATGTGATTATATCAATGCTTGACATGAAATGTACTTTTCTAGTGAGCATTGTAGCTTGTGCACTTTGGAAAGATGCTACACACCAGCAGACACAAACCTAACAGGTTTTAACAGCTCTTGATGCAGACCAGCATTTTCTTTAATGCCACTTGTACTGATACAGAAGCTTCTAAAAGGGTTAATTTGCAGCCTACACTGTGAGGATTAAGCCACATTTATGGCAATCAGGTAGCTAAATCCCTCTTCATCCCCCAAAACAGGACCATGTAAGTTCAAACAGATGTGCAAGACAGATCAATAGTTTGCCAGCTCTGTGAAGGGCGCTGTGCTGATGTCCCACACAATGTGTTCTGAAACATAAATTCCCAAACTACACTGTGCATGCACTGGGAACCTCCTCTTAACCTCTGAAGTGATTCAGCATCATCCATTCATGAGATCGATTATTTGGTTCAGCATGGCCGAGATGCAACGATGTAGCTGGAAGAGGCTAAGATTACAGCCAGCCTGCCCTGATCCCAACACTATCATTCCACATAATTCAGCGTGAGGAATTTTTCAAATGTTCCTATAATCATGCGACAGTAGCACAAGAAATGTGACCCATGGTATGCAGGGGAAGAACCAGTTTGTATCTAAAGGATTCCAAAAAGCAACGTCTAGACCAAATGAACTTCTTTAACATAAATCACCTGAAACTCATGGAATTTGATATATTAACAGCTCCACAGGTGATTTTCTCCAGGGATATACGAGCAAACACTTTCAGAACTGACATATTCTTGCCACTATGGCTTTACCCTACTCTGGAGAAACCACTTTATGTCACTAAAAGCCAGTTCACTCTCTCCAGGCCCTCGAGTTTGTAGCCTCTTAGCTGAGATAGCTGCTTCACGTTAGAGTGAGATGTAATGAAATGCTGTGTGATGTGGAGATTTATCCAGTATAATCCACTTTCCCTGGAGTGCAGATGAAGCAAGTGCTGGATGTGCCTCCGTGCGGTACTCAAGCAGGCCCCTCCTGTCCCCACACTGTCCCTGTGATGACACTGCTGGATGTGGACACAAAACACTGAGGCAATGAAGCTCCCTCTTCTCTCCACGCCTCAAGTGCCTGTAACCACAGCATTTGTCTCAACTGCATAAGCTGCAGGCAAGGCTGAAAAAGGAGCTTGGACTTCCTGCCCTTCCCAGCAAGCCTCTGCTTGGAAAGCACAGGACAGATGAGTGTGCAGGGGAAGAGAGCAAATAATTGAAATGTCACAGGTTTCCACTGCCTGCTGTGTTTCACTGCTTGCACCCTTGTTTCCAGAACTGGGGCTGCCTAACAGGGTTTTGCTGTTGTGTTTCAGTGTGTGACCCCTTTGAATAGTCTCAAACAAGTGAGATGTTGGTCTGCTGAGATTCTCTGTTTCTTCAGCCATACATTTCTCCTCTTTCTTCTCCCTCACAGGAACTCATGGACTAAAACCCACACATCAAGCATGGGGGAGAAGTTAATAGTTCAGATCTTTTCCACTGCCTACCACGCTGAGCAACCAAAAGACATGCCAAGGCACTGCCAAATCAGGATCCTGACAAAAGCAGCACCCAGTTGTACCCCTCCACAGGGATTTCCACAAGGAGCAGGCAGCACCAAGCCAAAGCTGCGTTTGTTCTCTAAGGCAGTGCTAAGACCCAGAGTCCTTTTTGAGGTACTTGCTCTTTAAAGAGAAAAACAACTCACAGTCTAGGCTGGACTTGTACCTAAGCCAGGTAGTGGTTTCTCCTGACTTACAATTCCTCATGCAGTTAGTTCTCAGTTCCATCCCCAAAAGGTTTAGTCAAATACCAGGGCACTGCAGCTGGACTGCTGGGGCTGGTCCAGGGGGAAGCGTCCCTTAAACCAGCGGCAGTGACAGTCTGCTTGTGCTTCAGAGAACGCAGCTCACTCCCCTTACGGAATTTGTCACAAAGGAAAAACTCAAGACCCCAGTCTGGTTAGACTATCATTCTGTACCCAAAAGCATAAAATATAATTATTCTTGTCTCGCTGGTATAGCTGGAAATGTTATTCATACATAAATTGTCCAGTATTAAGAATCCTAATAAGCATTTTCTTAATTTCACTGACATCAAGACAACAAGTGGCACAGTATTTAGGAGAGATTATTGGTTCCCAGTTGCTTTAAAAGGAAGAGAGGGAGATCTGTATTAGGTTCATAGTATTTCATCTTTACGAAACAGCTTTTTTTTCTCCACCCATTTGTGTCCCCCTGCCCACTAATCAAGGCAAAGAAGTGCTTCTCACACATGGAACCAGTCAGAGAGAGCTATCCAAAAGGGAGACAGATACTTTAAGGAAAAGGGAACAAAGCTACAAACCTAGTGTTTCCTCAATCAGATAACATACTGTCTTTAAGAAGTACTAATCTGCAAAGATCGCTGCTGGTGAGATAAATATCAAACAAAAAAAGGAGCCCTCGGTGGGGCCTATGAGCTCCAGGATGGACACACTGGGAACTGTCAGTCACCCATCACTTGACTGCAAGAAACTTCCAACACTGAGGGCTGCCAGGCTGCTCCTGATACTGAGACAAGAGCCTGCCACTCAAAGCTCACAGACACGGATGGAGCTCATGGTCTGCAGTTCATACTACAGACCTTGCAATAAAATGAATTTAACCCACAGGTCTCTGCCTAGACCCTATAATGTTTAGTCTGATGGTGAGCACAGCTCAATCAGCACCTCTACTCTCCATGTGACACCTGGATACTACAGAGGAAGGAAATGCTGAGCTGGTCCACCTCAAGATGCAGTCCTCATGTACTGCAAGTTATTAGTTCATTGGAGTTGTATGTTGGTGAATGTACATATGAACTAGCTGAACAAGCTGAGAACTTTCCCATGGAACCATAATTAATATTTTCCCACAAGATTTAAACAAGAACAAACAAACAAACAAAAAATGCAGATCATGTCTCAACTCATCCAGCTTGAATGGGACCAAGGCAGACAAAGGTCTCTCAGCAAAAGACAGGTGAGAGCTGGATGTTTCACAGCTCACCTGCCCTGACAGCAATCACAGGAGGGATTCCCCCCTGAAAATACATTTGGACATGGCTCTGAGAACCAGCCCAGCTCCAGCTGCAGGGAGCTCACATCTCTGCTAAAACAAGCCACACACACAAAAAAAAAAAATCAAACCATCTTACCTGTATCAAAGCCGAAACTTGGCACAATGTCCACGGTTCCGTGAAAGGCTCCAGCCCAAGCTGAGGTAGCGCTGGTGACAGCAGCGGGGTCTGACTTTGTCACGTCACACTGGGGAGCAGGAATCCTGGCGGCGCGCACCGACGGCACCAGCAGGGAGCCGTAGCGGGGGTCACGGTGCGAGCCGGGATGGTGGTGGTGCATGTGGGGATGAGGGTGATGGCGGTGCATGTACACATCGTGCATGTGTGCATACGAAGGGCTCACCTGAGATGCTAAAGGGTAATGCCAGGACTCAGAGGCAGCAGGGGGAGGAGGTGGGGCAGTCTGGTGAAGGCCGTGTCCTGGCCAGCTGCTGGGGTCTGGTGTCGGGAAGGTGCCTGGTGCAGTCACGGGGAAATCAGGGTGTACTCCACTTAAGCAGGGTGGAGGAGGAGGCTGGTAAGAGCTGGTCCAGAACGAGGTTGGGAAACCACTCCTCTGGCTTGAAATCGTTGAGCTTTCTGGTAGAAAGGAAAGAAGTGAAGCATAACTGAAGCTGAACAACACACTTCGTGAGAAAAACCCCACAATGATTTGCTACTCTCAAGTTTGTAATGCTGAACTTCAGCTTCCACAGTAACTACAGAATCACAGGACATCTGAAGCAGGAGGATTGTCTAGTCCAATTCCCCTGCTCAAGTGGGGTCACCTGGAGCAGGTTGTCCAGGACCATGTCCAGTCAGATTTTGAGTGAGATCCAAACACCACAGCCTCTCAAGAAAACTCCCCAAAAACAAAAACCAGCCTAAAAACCCCAACAAAACAAAAAGTTTTCTTGTATTCAGATGGAATTTCCTGTTTTCTAATCTCTGCCTATTGCGCCTGTCCTGTCAGCAAGCATTGCTGAAGGGAGCCTGGCTCTCCCATCTTCATTCCCTCCCATCATGTTTTTATAAACGTAAAATCCCCTCCAAGAAGACTTTTCTTCTTCAGGCCATAGAGTCAGAGCCCTCTCAGGACCTTGGTACAGGAATTGTGAGGAGAGGCTAACTCCTGCCCAGAGCAGAGCACATCATTTAGAAAGGCAGCTGCTGTGGTTGCAAATGCTTCTGAGGAGAGAGAACCAGCTCACACTGCAGAACAAGAAACATTTGGCTAAAAGAATACCTGATCTTCTCAAACTAACTGCATGCTTTGATGGGATAAAGGTCATATCTAACCCAGCTTATGTTAGTAGTCCCTTACAGAATGCACCATGATGCCCTGTACCCAATAGGAGCATACAAGCAGAACCATCTCTGTAGCTCAAACAGGTTTTTGTCAGAAATAAGACTTGCTGCTTCTTACAGCTAGGACTCAGCTTATATTTAAATGGATTCCAGTACCTCTACATTATGAAATCACATTCTAAAAATTCCTCTTTTGAAGAAGCAGTTAGTGTTTTTGATGTGTAGGAAAGTCTTGGCATCTCCATTCTCACAATCCTCTTGGCCAGCTCATGCTAGAAAATACTGCTCCATGCAATATGTCTCAGCTCCAACAGGATTTTTTTTTGGTCAAAGATGGAAACATAAAAATACAGAACTTCGCCTCTGATGAAAGAACAGTCATAAAAATAGCCTATGGAGAAATAAAGCCAGGGAAGTTTAATATTTGATGAGGCAAGGAATCCTCTGCTCCTCATAACTTTTGTAGAAGTATTTTTTTTTTTTTTAAATCACCTTTTGTTTTGCTTTGTTTAATAAGCAGCTGGAACGAGACTTGGGTGAAGACACCACTGAGAATGAA
This sequence comes from Corvus brachyrhynchos, assembly GCF_000691975.1. Taxonomy (NCBI): domain Eukaryota; kingdom Metazoa; phylum Chordata; class Aves; order Passeriformes; family Corvidae; genus Corvus; species Corvus brachyrhynchos. The sequence continues at coordinate 2,734,943 of NW_008237447.1, read as the reverse complement.
CAGATTTCTTCAAACACTCCTGCCTGCCTCTGAACTTTGCTTATACAAAAATATTTAGGGAACAAAAAACTTAAAAGTGTTTTCTGACTGCATCACTAGGACACCCATGTCTCTGTTTTAAAATCCACTAAAACAGAAATTCTTCCACACATCAGTTGGCTTTGATTTAGGCAGTTTATAGACTCTGATTAACTTCCAATATTGGAAACAAACTTTGCAATTGTACCATGGACAAATGCAGAGGATGCTTTGTGCCAAAATGCTTCAGAGGCTGCAAGCTTATCTGGCAAACTGCACCCCAACATGGTTTTCTTCAAAAGGTTGTGTTGTTTTTAGCAATGTATTTCTATTGCAATTCATGCTTGGAAACTGGAGAGAGCTTCAAGCATCTTACAGAAGCCCCAGCACTCCTCCAAAATTGGTATAGTTCCTTGTTTGTAAACCATTCATTGTAAAAAGGGATTACACTGAGATGGCGAGTGTGTATGGCTTGTGCTGTTGGCAGCAGGGCCAACACAAAAAAAAATAAAAAGCCAACTTCATGTCCAGTCTGTTGCTTAACAGAGGAGCACAGCTTGACAATGCTCTGCCAGTATTCTGAAAAATTAACCTCTGTAATCAAGTTTTTGAAAACTATCTGGCTGTTATCTACATGGAAAAGCCCTAAATCCAAAGCACTGCACTTCAAAAAGGCACAGAAAACCACAAAGTATCTGCAGGACAGCTTTAATAACAGGAGAGAGCACTTTAAACCACCGAATTTGCCAACATGAATTCATCCCAGATTGCATAACAGCTTGGCTTTGCCAGTCATGCAGGAGGTCTAGGCCACAGAAAACATTTTTGGTCATCTCCATTTTTCAAACCTGTGCAGGTTTCACAAAGCCATCGGTGCTGTCTGGCTCTGTCACGGACCAGCCCGCACTGGCACCACTGAGTGTGGCCACCCTCACTGGGGAAAGGTCAGTCCTGCCACTGGAGATATAGGCTCCATCCAGGTTATACAAACATGCAGGAAGATTTCACCCACCCCGAGTGTTCAGGGATACCTGGCCTCCATGGAACATGCTGAAACAGCCTTTTCCACACTGTCCTTGAGCAAGGAAAAAAATAAAAATAAAAAAATCTCTGTGCTTCCATGGCCTTTCGGGAGGCATTTAACAAAAACTGTCCGCCAAGAAAGATAATACAGTTACCACAATTTCCTACCCTAAGTACAGGGAGGCTGGGACAAGGCAACATCCCAGGGACCACGAAGTTGTGGCTGATGCAAATGCTCACGGTGGCCAACCCAAATGTTCATGGTGGCCAACCCAAATGTTCACAACACACACTGGAAATATGCCAGAGGTGCACACACTGGGAGGGATAGAACGTATAGAGCTTTCTCTAGTACAACATCAGCTCTCACTTAAGGCAAGAGGGGAGAAAAGTAAGAAAAAAAAACAACCCAACGCTTTCAGCAAGGAAAAACATGTTTATAAAAATACCATTAAGGTAACATTAGTGTCAAGGTATCATTAGCACCTGCAAAAGATTTCAGGCAGCTACACCTACAATTGAATATTCATATTAGTTGAGCCTGTCATAAGGCTTTTTTATTTTATTAAAAAAACAGTTTTCAAATTAATTTTAGCCTAAACTGATCAGCAGTTTCAACATACAAATGATGAAAACTTGCTCTTTTCAGAACAGGTTCTACTTTTTACATGTAAGCAAAATCCCTCCTCAGAACAAACAAAAAAAACCCCTGAAATATCACCTTAATGATAAAGTCAGAGTTTGCACTTTCATGAGAACACCTTAAAAAAAAAAAAGAAAGAAAATAAGCATAAAAAGATAAAAAAAAAAAGTTAAAATCATTGCTAATCCCTCCTTTCAGAGTGGAGAAAATGCAGTTAGCTGGGGAGCCAGTTCATGCTCACACATTTTCCACTGAAACCTGTACCTCCCAAAACAGCGATTGCAAAAGCGTTTTTCTTTCTCATTTATCTCCGAGTAAGAAACTGACAGCAATTCTGACTACCCATGAAGGTTATTTATGGAAGAACTCCAAGCTAATGATACTTTAACTTCTTTAGGTAATGGGATACAAATTCACATTCGTGTGCTGTAACTGAGCATCTTTGCCACCGTGCGTAAACCAGAAGACCAAGCTGTCAGCGTTGTTCCTTCTCCATTGTTTTCAAGCAGGAATATTTCAGAAACCTATTTGGGCCTGATAAAGCTCTCTTCTCTGAAGCTGCAAATGCCCTCAGCTCTCTCAGCACCCAGCAGCCTCCCCAGGGATTTCCATGACCCTTCAGCAGGTGCAGGGGAGGCACAGGGCGTATCTCCTTACTTTATTCCCGGAAGATGTTCAGGACACGCAGACCTCCATTCCCCACTGAGGGCATGGGGCACATGGGGTTAGGAGGCAGCACGGCTGGAGAACCCTCACACCAGGCTACCCATGTCCCCTGCAGAGTCCTCTGGGGCTGGTTGTGAAACCACAGGGGGAGACAGGGAAAAACAACAGGGTATGTCTGAGGCCAAAGGGGAGACGCGCAACCCCACCCACGGAACGTCCCCAAGCTTGCTGAAGAGGGCTTGCTGTGGGCATGGGGTCTCTGGGGACTGCCTTGATCCCATTGCTAAAACATTTATAGCCTGTCTGGGCCATTTATAAATGCTCCAGTCTCCTTTTTAGTAAGCATAGGTTCAATCCTGCTCTCAGTCGAGTCAACGGAAAATTTCCCATTAACGTTAATGGTCCCGGCTCAAGCCATAAATTCCTCTAGCTCCCCAGCCACTTCTACTGACCTCTGCTTAAACTTCCTCAGATTTGTCATCATCCTTCTGGAAAGCAAATCCTTCTGTGCTATTTTTCTCTTCACAGTTGTTTCCAAAAATCCCATCTCTCTTTAGGATCCGTGGCTTTCATCAACGCAGTCTCACCTCCACATCACTGACTAGGAACACCACTGCTCCTGCTCAGATCCCACCAGTATCTCTCTCACCAACCCAGTGTAAGGCCATTGCTCACCATGCTTAGATTGCATCCCTCTGCCAGTCCACATAAGGATGTGACCAGAAATAATGCAGCTGTGGGTAACTGAAAAAACACCCAGACTGCCACATCCAACAAAATGGAAACAGCATCTCACTGTTACACTTTTTCCTGTCACCACTTCGGAAATCTCGTCTGTAAGGGCGACCTAGTGCCTCTGGCAAGATCTGCTCTTTGTCACATCAATACATGAAACGTATACAAGCATTTATGTGCATAACAAGAGGTAGGCGCTGGGACAGCGAGTAAATGCCTCACAGAACCTACCACATTTCTGCTCCCTGCTTGGAGGCAGAATAATGTCATCCCCATTTTACACCCAGCAAGCCATAACATCATCTGTACCTCTCCCACAAGCAGGCTGCAATGGAAAGCACCACGTGGCTGCAGCCACAGGAGCCAGGGCTTGCCCCTCACCCTACTCCATCCTGTGCTGGCTCCTCCCCACCTGGAAAGCAGCCGTGGACAAATCCTAATCACCTGGCAAAGTCACTCAAGAAGGCTGCATAGGTTTCCTTCATGTCCAAGGCCAGGATCCCAAACAGCTTTGCTCTTGCCTCACAGGCCAAGTTTCACACTTGGAGCTCGAAAAAAAAAAAGCCTCCAACCTTGCAGCAGACGTTTGTGAAGCCACGTGAGCTCTGCCCCCTCCCACCCAGCCCCTGGCAGAGACAGGATATGGCAGGAGCGGGAGACGCCTGCTCCTTCCATGCCTTTGGCTGCTCTCTCCCCCTTTAACACCTCAGATCACTCAACCCAAGAAGTTCCTTGGTTCTTGGAGATTTGAGGGGGATTTTTCCACCTCCACAGAGAAGTAAAATTTCAGCTGCAATGCAATGTCTGTTACTGCAACGCAGCCCAAGTCTTACCTCTCCACAGAGGATTCAGCCCTGCCTTGCTCTTGGAAAGGGCAGTCTCTGAATTGAAGCTACTGGCTTGGCTCAAAGCTCTTGAGAAGTGTTCATCCACCACTGAACCAATGTCTCCCTGGAAGTAAGTGAACAGGACGCAGCGAGAGTTCAGGTACTCCATCTCCGCAGGCTGGTCTTTCTCATCCTCCTCTTGCTTGCTGGGAAGGGTCACTTCCAGAGACTCCTGCATCTTGTTGTACACAGCTAACTTCTTCTGGGATCAGAAACAAAACAAACAAGAGATGTATCAGTGATGGCATTCAGTGGAAGCTCAACATATGGCTTCCTTAACAAAATATAACTGAATACATTGAATATTCATTACATGATTTAAGTTGAGCTACCAGGATATTTCACATTGGCATTTCACAAAGAAGAGAATACCAATGCCCACTTAAGAGTCTCTATTCCTCTCACACACATGGACCTGCTTCTCAGGCATGTTTCACAACCACCACTTACCAGCACCAGCTTTCACTCAATACTTTCAAAAGAAAGCAGACAGGCACACAATTCCCTCCTGACTCCCACCTGGAGAGGATATTCCCATCAATAAAGGGTACAGAGGTCGAGCCCAGCCCTGTGGAAGGGTGGCCAGACACACAGCATCTGCATTTCACACATCCAGCTGGGCGAGCACCAGGTTTTGTCCTGCCACACTCCTCCAGCTGAGTGTACAGGGCCCTTCTGGATTCCCCACACTTACTGCTGGAGTGGTAAAGATGGGAGAGTTTCCTGCTTCCTGAAAAATTTTCTGCTGTTCTATCAAACTCCAGAAAATGCATAAGTTTTCACTCACTGACAATAGAATTTTTATCACAGGAAGTTATACCTTGGGCTGGTGATTGGGGTTTGATCAGGGGCTTGAGATCTTGGTTTTTTGGTTGGTTTGGGGTGGGAGGGTTTTTTTTCCTTTTTATTTTTTTTTTAACACCAGCTTTTGGGAAAAAGGACAAAAAATTCAAGTCATAAAAAATTAAACACGTGATCTGGGGGAAGAGGGGGATTGACAAGTCCGCAAACACATGCAGAAAAATCCACCCCAAACCAAAAACACAGAGAAGCATATAAAAAAGTAAAACCCTCACAAGCCATCTGTGAATGGCTATTTCAGAATCTTCTCTCTCTCTCTCAAATCAAACCTAAATGTCAAAATAAATGTGTGTGAAGATCCATTTTGCATGGAACATATTTTTCAGATGTTCCACTTTACAACAGTTTTCACAGAAAAAAACCCTCTCCCCAGAACAGTCAAGCTGCAGGAATCATAGTTTTTAGCTAGCCAGCCATTTCCACAGCTGACTTTACACACAAGCACTTTCAGGAACCCAAAAACAACTACAGTCCATATGCAGAAGTATTTCATAGCATTCCTATAGAATTACAGTTTGACTTATCTTTAATGGTTTGCTTGGCAACACTCTAGCGCCATCAGAATCTCTTTAAGTTTATGGCTTTTTTACCCTTTTTCCAAAGAAGTTCTATAGAAAAAGTTAAACAACTACACAGTCTATAAAGTTTCATTTTTACAGTAAATAGGCTTGAACATTTTTAAAATAATTGAAAGTCATTTTCTGACCTTGTGTACCGTCAATACACTTAAATTTGGTGCTTCCTAAAATCATATAATCCGATATGAACTCTCTCACTGCAATTCGAAATAAATGCTCTGGGGCGAAGTCCTAATTATGAACGGTTATTTTAAAAAATAACTGTAAGAAAGAGCTATTGACAAGTGGTATTGAAACCTATTATACTAAAAGCTCATGGCAACTTAATCTGACATTCCAGTGGGTTAACTGATAAATGTAAAACATCTCAGTGATACCATTAATTCAGATGCTGCTGCACAAACTGCAGTGAGGGACGTACACAATTTTATTTCAGTTGGGGATATTCAGGCAATGGCCTGGAATTCAAGTAAATCTGTGCTTCACAAAGCAAGTTATACTGTGGCTCACTTTAGCACAATATTACTTACTTAGACTTAGGGGAGAACCGCTGGGATTCACTTGTAAAAACAAATAAAACAAACAAAAACACGGAAACAGCAAAACGGCGCAGTTTCACTAGAAACTAGAATTGCTAAAATGAAACAGAGGCTGTAAACATATTTTTGCAAAGGCAGAATTTGGGGTAACCTGTACATTTTTTGGAAATGCTTTGTGCCTTTTGTAAACAAACAAATGTCTCAGAAGAGGTCCCCTAATATTTGTTACCCAAACATTTAACTAGGATATCACTCAAAGTGAGCTTCATGGTTTCGCCCGAGTAACCACGGACCACTGAGACTTCGGTAAGACAGAAACAGTTCTAGCAACACTGCACATACAGGAGACATTGGAAACCTGCAACGCATCTACCTCAGTGACTTGGCCACTCCTGGATTTGCACCACAACTCAGATCCTCTTAAAAAGGCAAGCAAGTGGTTGGGGAGGGTGCTTTTCTCATTTTTGATTTCGGCTGGGCTTTGCGTTTCGAGTAGAGACAATGCATGAAAGAGATCCTTTAGAGAAATCTAAATAGGTCTGTTACATGCCAGACCTTGAACACAGGCAGCACATGTTAAAAGTTGACTCCCATCCCTACAGGTGCTCGTACTGATGCTGCAGTTATGCAAATGCATGCACAAGCACGCAATTATAGACAGACACATGCCGCTAATACAGCCCCTGGCTTGACTCGGTGATCAGGAAGGAAGTCTTTCAATGTTCCTATACAGGGACTGGAGCTCAGGAAATTAAAACTTATCTCCAGAGTCGCTTCTCTGCGCAGGAATGTTCTCCCTTCCACAGCTTAAGAATCTAATTCGTTTTCCATTTCAACTCTCTTCCCTCCCCTCCAGTCCATGGGCAGTCATTACAAGATGCTCTGAGCACTTGCTCCTTTGGAAAACACTAAATCTGACCCGTTTTTTAATGTAAAAAAAAAGACAGTAGGACTGGTGGACAAGCACAAGGCCTTGTGTGCAGACTGAAGTTACTTACAGTGCAAAGTTGTGGTTTGCAGTGAGTTATCTGCAAAGGATGAGAGTTCTATATTACAAGATTTTTCAAAGCAGCAAGCCCGTGATCAGACAAAGATCTAATTAATTTGCATTTCAGGAAGAAATTATCAGCCTGTAATTGCAAAACACTTTAAATAAGAGACTACAGTGAGAGAAAGTGACTCAACAAGTTTTCCTTTTATGCAATGTATATATATCCTTTCCATTGTATACATTCTTTGATAATGTGAGGGTTTTTCCCCCCAAATCACCTAAAATACCCTGTTTGCACACGAATTCCCTAATTGTTGTTCTGACCTTAACAGTAATCTTCTCATAGTATTTCTGACTGCAGTTGTGTGAGTGGAAAACTATGCAAGATCATCAGCTGCTAAATGAATTTGTCCCACAATCACGGGGAGCAAGGGAACAAAAACAAAAAAATCCACAACCACCGAGTTCGGTTTATGTTAACTAACCTCAGCTAGTCCAGTTTCACTTGTACTTTTTCATATGAACAGTTCTGGCATGTATTTAAGCACCCAATAACCTCAGTAAGATCTTTACAAAGAGTATTTTCTGACCAAACACGGTGTTATCTCTTGTCACTGTTCAATACATTCATGAAATAACACCTCTCCCTTCCTTACACCAGAGACTGACATTAGGCAGCCTCTGAAAAGCAAAACAAAACAAACATGCAGAATCTTCTCTTGGCCAAGATGCAGAATACAGAATTTAAATTCAGAATACAGAATTTAAAAGGAAAACAGTGAAATTCAGTGTCTAGATCCCTTAGATAACAGATCCTAGTTCATGGCTGAAATGGCACAGTCTCTGGGTAAATAGTGCAGTACAGCCCAGGCTGAATTCAGCTTCAACCAACATTGCATTTTTTTTTTTTATTTTATATACTCACAAACAGGCAATTCCAAAGAAAACCTCAACCCTTCACTTCAAATCGTACAACAAAAGGAAACTAAAGGTCAACAGTGTATCACTGCTGATATGGGAATACTAAAGAGAAAGTTTATTCTGAACAACCATTATCCTGTCTCCCCGAGCGCTTTTAGACCAAGAAAACGTGTAGTCCAAAATCTCGCACAAAATCCCCGCCTCAAAGATTCCTGTTATTTTCTGACATACCCTACCCAGAACCAAGCAACACGGTTCTCATGCAGCGAAATGTTGGCCACATGAAAGCGTGTGGCAAAAGTCCAACTGACTTCAAGGGTCCCGGGTCTCACCCAGAGTGTCTGGTAAAAATGTCAGAACATTCCTCTTCACAAACCGAAAAAATTCACTTCCAGCAGAAAACAGCTAGTAGCCAGCAAAACAACAACAAAAAACCCCCAAAACAACCACACTTTGAGAACAGAGAAGATCTTGCTTTAGCCAAGTTTGAATCAAAAATTCAGGCCAGCTCTTGTTTTTCATATAAACTGGTTGCCTGTTCCTACAATTTGTTATCTCCATACATGCCACCATACAGCATATGGTCCTTTATGCTCCCAAGCATGAAAGTCTGGTGTGCCTGTGGCCACCTGTTACAGATTTTCCATTATGAGAAAAAGAACAGGAACCAAAAATAAAGAATAACTACACTGAGGAAACACTATATGACCCTATCCTGAGAAAAAGGCTGTCATTTGACATAAGCTTCTGAGAAGGAATTCCAGCAACAAACTCGAGGCAAATCCTCAGACAGGCCTCCGTTTGTGGAGCTGTCTGCCAAGCAGGCTCCTATTGATAACACAGAAAGTATTCAAAGAAGAAGATAATTCCAAGCAATCAGGGCACTGAATGCTGGGCCTGAGAGATGTATTTATGGCACTGCCCTAAAAACATGAAACATCTTCTACCCACACAAATGAGCAAGGTGAGAGCTTGTTTCCAGCTGAGCCACTGGATTTGTAGCAGTAGAGCCTGGAGATCTTGCTATGCTCTGCTGATGGAGGGAAATGGTGAAAAAAGAATGAATTTATACATCTTTTGCTGTACATGTAAACAGAGATGTACCCTTAAAGTGTAAAGGTCTAATTTTATGTAGCTAGAAGAATATCAAATAGAATTTGGTCCCAGTCAGAATGATAGAGTGAAGCAAACCAAACTTTTTAAATCAGTGGTGTCTCATGGGATCGAACCAAACAAAACCTCACACACAGGGCAAGACCTAACCCAGGTTTTACATCCTGTAAATCAGAGAGTAGGTGAGTTATATGGGTCATACAGCTTCCAGAGAAGCCAGTAGAGCAAACAGCAAAGGAATAGCCTTGAGAAAGAAGCTGAACTGCGAAAATTGAATGTGAAGCCATGCTCTGCTGTTATCTGCGGACTGTCACGCAGCATAAGCAGTATAAGCCCATCCTCAAAAGTTGTGAGCCCATGATGCAAGGAACTTTACTGACAAAACAAGTTACAGTATGTGATTGGGGTTTAGCCACAGCCAGCTGACACAGCATCAAATGCGACCTGTCCTTGTCTGCAACCCTGTCAGTTTGGAAGGAAGAGCCAAGTTAGTGACCTAAATTGCTAATGAAGACAAGCCCTTATCTGGACAAAGTCTGTCTACAGCACTGCCAGCAAAAAGTCTGACTTGAGTGTATCACAACTCCTTATGCAAGACTTGATTTAGGCAAGGATGGTGTTGGCTTAGATGTTGGCTTGCCTCTACATACCATGGAGAAATTCCAAAACTACCATTTACTGGAACTTCCCATTTCAAAGGTCTTGAGCTGGTGTGTTAGAGAGCCAGGGTGAGTCCCACCTGAGCCTCAGCCCTGCAGCTTGCTGTGCCTAGCCTGACGTGACAGGACAAGCCGCCCCTGTGTGCCGGGAATACAATGGGATTCTGCTCCAATTACGTGTTCCCAAAGCCTCTCCGAATTCCGTTACACCCATTCCTCACCCAGCCCATAGGAAAGCCAAAGCTCCCTCCTGCAGCTGCACAGCCCCTCAGGAAAGTGGACAGCAGAGAGTATTTTAATTTCGCCAGTCTGCAGGGTTTTACCCTCACGCCTGCACGGCTCCCACCAGACACGGAAACACGTTCGTATCCTAACACCGGCACACACTCGCTCCGTCTTTTGGCAAAGGAGTACGGAAATCCCGATTTATCTGTAAAATTAGGGACACACCCCACTTTCATCAGTTCATTCTGGCACCATATGAGCATGTATACATCCATGTTTCGCTTACTTCCCTCCAGCAAACACCCTGGACTTGAGCAATCTCAAGGATCTAAGGTGCTAAGCCTCCACTCCCATTAACATTCAAGAGGAATTCAGGCTTCAGTCCATTAAGAGCTTTAAAAAAAAAAAAATCCCATCTAAATTAATTTGCCAGCAAGTCCTTTCCTGGCTAAGGACCGGTGAAAGTTACATTTCCAGAAATTCTGCCTTTCTGTGCAAGGCAAAAATCAATTCTGTCCTGATTTTAAGGGAGGAAAAAATACAGACACAGAAACACGGGAATAAATATAATAAATATTTTAAAATATTATATTATATTTATAATCTATAATATATAATAAAACTTTAGGGTGGGGAAACTTTAAAAAGGCATGATGGACCACCCCCTAAAAAAACACCACCACTTCGGCACAACCCAGGTGCACACCAGTCCATCATTTTAAAGCAGCCTGAGATTTCCCATTAAAAAAATAAAAAAAAAAAAAAAAAAAAAAAAAAAAACACCATTTAAACCCCCTCCCTCT
>NW_008237447.1:2722178-2724229 GCF_000691975.1 Corvus brachyrhynchos | reverse complement strand
CCACAGAAACACGGCGGGTTTGGCTCTCCAGAGAGACCCTAGGGCCCAGAACTTGAGCCTGCAATGGCAGCTCCACAGCTAAAGAGCTGCTTGGCTCTTTAAAGCACACAGAACTGATGTCCAAAGCTGGCATAACAATTACACTTTTGAGATGGCTTTGCTACAAATACCTGTGGAGATGCACAGGCTTTAGTTAGAGTAACACACCTACATCTCCTTGCCCTGAGAAGAAAAGGAAAGCCAAGAGCAGCACAGCATGGAAGAGCTTCCTCTCTCAGAAAACAAACTGAAAGACACCAGCATAGTACAGTAACCCTGAAAAATGCTTCGGTGGAGTCCTCGGATATTTTAAGGGTGAGCTCCATTTTATCATCTCCAATGCAGAGACTTATTTTTAAGATATCCCACTAATTCATCTTCCCTCAGTGTTATTTTTAAACCACAGTTTTAATTCCAGCAAGGAGGAACATTCTTTAAAATGGTCATCATCCTCACAAAGAGTGCAGGAGTGTTTTACATGTTGAACACATGTGTAAGAACCAAAAACCTGGCAACAGATTCTTCATATTTCTTTCTTACGCTCTCTACCAGTTGATTAAACATCCCTGACAGGACTATTCTCAAGGAACAGAGACTTGCAAAAATGTCATTCGTTACCCAAACAATAAATCTTTCCACTATGACTGCAGATGCATGAGGAGCTCATTTTATGTTTACTATTTTTTTTTTTTAATTTAGAAAACATTGGATTCAGAGAAAATAAATGAACCCCAGCTGTTAGAATTAGAGGGTGTAACACTTTCTCCAGCAACAACAGCTCGGCTTTTCAGTCTGGCATCAAACAAGCTCGTGAGGACCCTTCAGCTCCAAGTGTGCCAGGAAAACCAGTGCAATCAGGATTAATTAAACTAAATTGACAATAATGTGTAGGATAGCCATGTGTAAAAAGCTTTTAGGTGGAAATGTAGTATCTGGTGCCAGGAGAGACTCATGAGCTGTACTGGCTCATCAGGGCTATCTACTTTTCTTGCCTTGCTTATCTACCTCTACTTGTTAAACAGCATAACCCAAAAGAACTCAGTTTGTTTAAAACGAAATTTCAAGAAACTTCATTGCTCATTAGAGTGCCTCTGGGACATTTTACATATGTCCCTGTTTTTTGGATGAGGAAGAAATTTCATACTTATTCTTAAAAAGAAAAATCACTTGCACTTGAACATGACATGATCATTTAATAGATTTCCCCATACTAAGTGTTCTACAGATCTGGAAGAGAAATACAGACAATCACTTCCAGAGTTAAATGTAAATCTTAAATGTAAGAAAGCTCAGCAAATTTTCAATTGTGCTTTTCTACTTCTAGGTCTCTCAGTCAGAGAATCAGGCTATTAGTGATTCTTTATTTATTTTTCCCTCCAAATCACAGAGGCTACGAACTGGAGCTCCAGATATCCAAAGACAAACTTCATAAGCAAAATTACTGAACAGATGGAAGGTTCTGCAAGCTGTGACCTAGATTAGAGAGAAATAATAGCAAAGGCACTTTGCAAGAGGCAGAACTCACAAGTTTTCCAGAGCTCGCGTTTAGAGTGAACATGAGCAACCTGGATAAGTTCACTAGGGTATCATTTCTGCAAACGGGCTCTATCTCCCAACAATAAAGGAAAAAAGCTGCAACACACGATAGGAATTTTAATGTTTTAGCCCATACTCGTGTCTCCCAGGCAAGTTGATACTAGGGGTCACTTCCCATGTACGGAGAAAACAATCTTCACGGATAATAATGATAAAACCTTATGGAATGCAGCAACAACCAAAAAATGTATTCTCAGATGACTACACTAGGGCCAAGTCAATATTAGTCCCACTTCACCCACGCACTGCATAGTCTAAAAATGCTGTCAGCCTGATAAGAATTTCCTGATTCACTTAAGAAAAAAAAAAAAAAAAAAAAATCCATCTGATCCCCAAATTCAGCTAGAAACTCGCCGGAGACGACGATCTTCCAGGAGTGCCGGAGAGAGCGGCGCGGCGCGCCCCGCGCGGGGAGT
>NW_008237447.1:2692451-2721387 GCF_000691975.1 Corvus brachyrhynchos | reverse complement strand
CTCTCGGAGCGGGGCCCCCCTCGCTCCCGGCTGCGAGCGGGAAGCGCCCCGGTGCCGCTTTGCGGTCCGTGAGGGGCTCAGCCCAGCCTAAGCAGCGAGGGCTCCCTGGATAGGTGTCACCTGTATCAGCTCCCCAGGGATTTATCCTGGAAATTCATCTGGGAGGAAGGAGGAACCTACGTGTTCCATAGGAGGATGGATGCACGTTGGATGCAGGTTGAACTGGCCCGGAATGTCTCTTCCCTCCCCACATTTGGTCCAAAATGTTTTTAAAAAAAAAAAAAAATTAAGTGCACTTCTCTACTTGAAAAAATATATGGAAAACTAGGATGTGGTTGTAATGACTTTATTTGTACTCAGATATATTCCTGGTCTTCCTCTGTGTCCACACTTCTGCCAGCGAGCTGCCCTACTGCAGTGCCACGCTTGGAAGCTTTCGATACCATTCCTCACATGGAAAAGACTATGCCTTGTTAGCATTATCCCAGCTTATAAGCCTGGGAAGGACTTACACGTGTTTGCTCTTTTATTCTTCTCATCAGGTCTAAAGTGAATTATTTGAAGTTTTTTTGGTTTTGTTTTTTTGGGTTTTTTTTTCACAAAATTTGTTTTGAAGTTTACCTACATTTAATAGCAGCCAGGAATTGAAGCCTTCAATCAAAAATTCTAAATTTATACTCTCTCCCTCTCTTTGTATATATATACACACACAATCACACACACACATCTCCTTGGCCAGAACAGTTAGATGAATACACAAGGTTAAAATAGCTCTGTCTGACCCCAGTAGGATTCCGTGTTTGTAGAAAGCGTTTGTCCAAAACATTCAATCCAGTACTTTGAACAAAGATCCAATTTCCTGCAGACATCTTTAGTTTCTTTTTTTTGTTTTGTGCATACAGATTTTAAGGTAGCTATATACTTTTTAAGTAGCACTCTGATAACCTGTTCCTGTTGTATTTTGGATATCTGTGTCCATGTGGATTTCCAGCTGAAGCACTCACCTTTGCAGTCACTCCGAAGCTTCTGCAAGGGTACAACGCACTTGCATATACCAAATGCGTGGGCTCCTGACCGGTTTCTTTGTCAAAACAGAAAATCCAAGTGCTGATTGCTATCTACAAATCTCTGCTCGATCTGGGCCCTATTAATTTGAGAAACCTCTTTCCCCTCATTACCTACTGCAGCAAGCCTAAGGCAGGACACCACCCCGCCAGCGGCGCTTACAGGAGCCGGAGGCCGCAGGCTGGCAACACCAAGCACCACCTTCTGAAGTTCGCTGTTCCTGGCCACGAGCCTGCTCCTGACCTGGAGGGTTTCACCGCAAGCACATGGCCAGGCTGCCTCCAGGCATTCCTCTGGCCGCCCTGTCTCCTGGCTCCCGGCCTCCTCGCCTCTGGACGACTGGCTGCTATCCACCCTCGCAGATCCTCCCCGGGAAGCTTGTGCCGCTTGCCGCAGAGGATTGTGAAACATGTTTCCTGGTTTAGGGGAGGTGTTGTTTAGCGCCGTTCTCTCTGAGGTGAAACGCTTTCAGATGCAATGACAACAAGGCCTGGTGTTGGTTTATAAAAAACGACATCTGAAAAACCCAAAAGAAAAGCCTCCTACGCTTAATAACAGTAAGAAAACAAGCCTGTAAAGTCACAAATAGAAACAAATTCTTTCAATGCCGATTGATCATTTCTAGGAGAAAATCCAGTATCGGTCCTTAAAGCAGAACAGACCGAAATAGAAAATGATTTATCGTTTATTATGTTAATGTGACACATTGAAGTGGGAGTACATTAGTGATCATTTTTCACCCAAGTACATGAGGCATTTGCAAGAGATTTATAAATGCACTAACACAGAGATCACTGTTTTCCACAAAATGCCAAAATTCTCCAATACTAGCACACGTTTCTTGTTACCAGATCCCGACAGAATTCCTATCAGAAGCCTTCGGGCATGGTACAGTGGCATGATGCATCATGTCAAAAAGCAGATCAGGACCATTATCAGGCAGATGTTTGACATGATGCATCATGTTACTCAGGCAGTGGCACACTGCCATTGCTCAAAAGGATTTTGACATGATACAGTGTGCCAATGCTGTAGCACAAAACCAGCATGTTCCAAAAATAGGGACAAATTCACCTCTGGCATAAGTAGAAGTAACTGCAGTGACTTCATTAGATTTGCATCTGCTTATGTCAACAGTGAGTTTGGCTCGTAATCTCAAATTTTTTATATAAAAGAGTGGTAGGTGGCTGCATTTTCAGGTATTTGTTATACTGTTTTCTACTCCCAGCATTCAACTATCATGAGACAGCTGGGGTGAAACCCCCACCTTTCTCAATTCCTTCCCCTCCACCCCACAAGAAGCAGCATCAAATTTCCATTTTTAACAGTGTAACAATACCTCAGAGTACGTAGAGGGCCACTCTTCTCAGAAACTTGGGAGGTTGTGAGTTTGGGAATTTCACAAGCAATAGGAATTTACAAAAAGGGAGAGAGAGGATCTCTGCTTTCTGCCTCCATACTATTTCTCAACAGTAGCTGCAAGTGCTGGGTGCACAACAGCAGCAAAATAAATTTTGAGTGGCAATTAGAGTAATAGTAAAAGAATGACATAAAAGAGCAGCAAGGATGAAATGTGAGATCTGATAAGATTTGGAGACTTCTTAAAAGGCATTGTAATTTATTGTTTTCCCCTTTCATCACTTTGGAATGAAAAGCACAGCTTGCTAATGCAGATGCATCACACTGACAAAAGGAGAGGAGGGGAACCAGCTAAGGTAGGGCTGGTGCGAGATCTTTACAGAAGAGAAACATCCTGGCTGTCTGCCACAGTCTGTTTCTTTAGTGAGGAAAAGAACTGGCTGGTTCTGTTTTAAATAAAGTTAATTCATCTTTGCTGTATGTTCTAGCTTCTTAAATCCATCAGGGTTTCTTGGATTCTTGGACCAGCTGAACTTCAGTGATGCTAAGAGTAATCAAAAGGAATAAAGACCAGAAGATCCTCAGAGAGCACTAAGTAAATACCACCACCAAACATGACTTGGTACAGCAGCTGTGTGGGTTGTAACATCAAGGGAAAATGGCTTGTCTGGTACACTGGAGATCTGGAGGAGAGAAGAAGAGCATAGCAACGTGGTAAAGCAATCTGCACAGGCTCTTCAAGCATTCATTTACTTGTCTGCTTTGAGATGAGCTTTACTGTTGGATTTAGAGGTGCTCACCGCTTCCACAGATCAGAAGACTTATCTAGAGGCCTAAATAAGTTCTGGAAACAGCTGCAAGCATCTCAAACGTTTTGAACAATATTAGCAAGAAGTAAGGGTCTTTCCCCTCCCTTCTCACTGCCATACAATTATTCCCAAATCTTTCTTTGAGGAGACAGCTCTGTGTACAGTGAGCATTCCCCCAGAGATTACAGCCACCAAAACAACCACTCCACTGCTGTATCCCCATTCCTCCTGGTTTCACCCTCTGCTGGCATTCTATAAATATTTAAATCACTGGAAACCACACTCTAGCTAGCTGTGGCTGGTGCTTACAGGCAAAGCCCCTTGGCTTTGCTGTTATGGCCCATTCGACAGCCAAAAACTGTAACACGTTGGTTTTTCCTAAAGGAGACCAAATTGGAAGATACACATGGCATCCCAAGGAAATACACACCAGGCATTACCTATGCCTTATGTATAAAGGAATAGGAAGGCTAAAAACAATATTTGTTCACAGCTTGCTGGGAATTCTCTGACGAGATGGACAGTGTTTTGGTTTTTTTTTTTCAAGAAGTCAACTTTGATGAAATAGCTTATTTTTGTGGGGAACAATCAATCTTGAAAAAAGCACTCTGCAAAGCAAGTTAAGTTTCTGGTGAAATCTGCCACCACAAAAATGTCTAAAGATTTCCCACCAAACTACATTGTACTGAGTATCCCAGCTGGGAAGTTTATCTTGACCTCAAGACTCAGGGAGTGCTAGGCACGTTCCTGTAAAGCTATAATGCCATCACCACTGGGATCTACACTTCCAGCTGATCCACTGCAAATCCCAGAAGAGCAGAAGGCAACAGAGAGCTCAAACACTCCTGGGCTGAGCTCTGTCTTTCCCCATTCCCTGGGGAGGAAGCACAAGCTGGAAGCAGGCAGGCACTTGCTTTCATTTCTGAAGGAAAGGAATGGAAACAGCCTGCCCCAAACACCTGAGGAGGAGAGAAGGATGAGAGTTACCTCCATTCTGGAGGACAATGCTTCTCTCTGTACATATTTATATTTCTCCAATTTGAAGCAATACAGAAATTGAAGGGTTGAGTGTTTAAAGCAAAGTGTTCCATTCACACAATGCAATTTTAATTCATACAGTGCCTTGTGAGTACAGGAAACAGGCTTAACATTTTCCTTAGACTTGCAGCCATACACCCTCACCACTAAGGTTTTGACCCCACTGGAATAGGAGGCAGCATCTCATGTGTGGCAAATACATTACCCTGAGATTTTTAAGACCTCTTGGTTCAAAAAGCAGCAAACCACTGGCCAAAGCTATGGTCATGAGATGCACCATAGTCTCTCCACAGAATGTGAGGATCTGGACACCTCTCTGGTCATCTCTTTCATATTTTGTAATAAAACCAAAGCTGCAGTGCCAATTACAGCAAATATCTTTCTTCAAACCACTAACAGCTTTCACATCTCATGCCTGTAATCTTCAGCAAATAGATCAAGGACTGTTATTCATTTTAATGCCTGAATGCATTATATTTATTCTTGTTATAATATGTTCTGTTACCACAGAAAATGTTTGGCTCCCAAAGAAAAAGAGGGAATTGTGTCAAAAGTCCAAATTCTTCCTTGAAATGCAAACATTTTTAATGGCTTTAATGGAAGATATGCATTGGAATCCCAGGGCACAATCTGGCACTGAAATCCTCCATCTAAACTGGAATTTTTCACCATGTCTTTTTCATAATCTATTATTAAGCATGTTTCCATCTCAGCAGTTGAAATTTGGGGCCCTGTTGCATCTGAGAGGGAAGTGCAAAGCAGCTGGGAAGTAACTGTAAAGGAGAAGCAGAAAACATATTGAAGCCCTCATATGCTGGACAATGCTGTTCTCTTCCATCCTTCTCCTCACAGGAACAAAAAGCACATTGGGGTGATCCCACAAACTTCCAGCTGGAACAGTAGCAGCATCTGACCCAGTGCAGGGCGGCTTCAGTGCTGTTCCCAGTCACCCCGAGGGTTTCTTTGGTCCCTAACTGGCCACAGATTGAGCACAGATTCCCTCCCTGCTTCCCCTGTGAAGCTCTCAGGCTGCAGCAAAAGTGGTGAATGTGGAGCAACAGAGGGTGAAGCCCAGCAGCTCCTGGCAAGTGAAAAGCCTGGGAGAACTGGTTTTCTTGTTCTGTAGCCCTGGTGACCAGTTCATGAGCACTGACTGACACCTGGCTCTGACATCAGTCCTGTTGTCAGTGTAGCCACTCACAGAATATCCTAGCAAATCCTCCAGGCTTTGGCACAGCCCCTATAACTGCAGAATGATGTGTATGGACACTTTTTGAATGACTTAGCCAGAATATGATACAGAGTGTCTGCCAGTTTTATGCATGTGTGTCTAAATGGCTAACAGTACAGAGACACCAGTACAAACTAAGACTAATGCAGTGATATAATGATCACTTTGATCTTGGATTAATTATTAGTTTGAAAAAAAATCCCACAGTCTTACAATCTTGCTCCCCTCTGCTCAAACAATGCCTAAATGTCCTACAACCATCCCTGCTGGCACAGCTCACATCCTGTCTTGCGTTCAGACATTGCAATCTACAGGAGAACAGGAGTGATTTGCCGTTCCTGCTTCACCCTCAGACCGATATCACACTCCAACAGTTTTGTCACCAAACATTGAAAGTCCGTCTTTCCCAGGAAACTTCTCATGAAACAAAGGAATTGCAGTACTGTGGCCAGTTGAACTGCATTCACTTTACTTCCTCCTTCTCTCGCTTTGCTTGACATAAGTGGTTTCAATAATATTTCAGCTAATAACACTCCTTATATTTTATTGGGTGTGAATTGTGACTATAGGAACATTTGATGAACACTCTGGTTTGCAGAAACAGGGCAGTGTGAACCCTTTCTTTGGCTCAGAGGACAGAAAGCATTTGCTACAAGGAATAGTGCCATGTTTTTAATACTACATACCATTTCCCAACTCTAAATAAATATATGTTAAATGGAAGTGAAAAGTTGTTTGCTGCAGTTTCATAAATGCCTTTAAAAATTTAACAACTGCTTGGGTTTGGTTTTTTTTCTGGTGCAGTTTTTTCACTCCTTTTGCCAAGAGTTTGTATTAGAGTAATAATATAATTTGCTTCTATACTAGATTATTATAATAATCAAAACTGCCAGCATTTCCCAGTTTCTTTTCATACTGCTCTTGTGATCTCGTTATCATAGGCTTTTCATTAGCTTTTCTTTGCTCATCAAAAGAAATTGTGTGTCTGGTGAAGGAAATGGCTAAAAAAATACTTCTAGAGCATTACCAATCTCTTGGTAAATAAAAAGCAGCCATTAATAACACTTAGCCAGCTCTTCTCAGTTCTCTGTGACTTTGTTCCTTTCCCATCACAGTGGGAAAGCAAGTAATTAATTCCTAGTGAAATAATATGTGGCATAGTAAAATGTGTAAAATATTTATATATGATTGCACTAATTCTCACAATGACCACACTGAGCTATCACCACTATTTCTCTTAGAGCTGGAGATACAGAAGCTGTGGGTTTAATCAGCTCAAGTCATGGCCAGAACTTTTGTCATTCAGGCATGGGCTTCAGTCATGCAACTTGTTTCGCCTCTTGTAGGGAGCAAGATTCATTGTCATGATTATTTCCCACTCTCTGGGTATCTCTGTGCTTAGGATGTGACTGCTTTAACAAAAAAAAAAAAAAAAAAAAGGAGGTCTTTAAGTGAGCAAAACCAGCATCCTGAAACTAGAAAAATGAGCTTAAAAAGGAAGATATTGCTCACTGTGATGATTTGTCCCTTCCCAGAAAGCCAGAGGAGGTGGGAAATGAAGGAGAATTTTGCTTGCACAAAAGCCAAAGCACACTACTGAATAGACATAATATTCCCAAAATCAGGGGTAAGAGAGCTGAATATTAAGCTCCATCATCTTTTTCCACAATGGAATTTTCCAACCAGTTAAACAGTCCTTACCTCTTACACACATGCATTATCTCTAACATCTGGAAGAAACACTGTGCCTCTGTCTTAAAAGTACAGACAACAGTGTTCTGGAGGAGGTGGGTCCAATGCAACAGTACTCAGTGTTTTACTTCATTAATATAAACTTGTATAAAAGAAAAATACATTAAGTGCTTTCTTCTAAATTCATCTTTCATATTTCTAAGTGAGACAGGGAATTATCACCTCTGGAAAGGTACATTTGAGCCAACATAACAAGCAGGCTAAGAGCTCTGGAATAGCTCCTGTAGCTCAGTATGAATAAAATACGTAATTCTCCAAGTGTATCAGTACCACAGCTCACATAAACACCATCAGTTTTTGGTGAAAGATTGAGGGTTTGGGGGTTTTTTTAAGCCTGCTGCAATAGAGAAACAGGAAGTGGTTAACAACACAAAGACTAAACCCAGGCATTTGACAGTCCATTACAATTTTAGAAATATCTCCACAATTTTGGTAGAGCTTACTGGGGAGTCTCTTTGCAGCCTCAATTCACTTAATTTAAAGAAGTACTAATTGCTTTCCAAATTAGAGAAGGCTGCACCACTGGAGAATCGTAGCATGGCTGGGGTTGGAAGGGACCTTGAAGGTCTTCTTTTTCCACCCCTCTGCCATGGGAGGGAAACTCCCCCTAGATTAGGTTGCTCAAGGCCTCACCCAAACTGGCCTTGAACACTGGCACGTTCTTTTACTGTAAGCAGCTTATTCTTTGCAGGCCTCTCCCAGAGATACCAAACACAAACTTATTTGCTTCCTATTGCTCTCAATCCCAGCCCAAAAAGCAAGCAGTAAAGAGAGGTTGCTCACCTGTTCTTGAAATTCTTGCAGAGAAGAGCCATGTGGGAAGGATACACAGGCAGCAATGGAGGAGAATTTCCTCTCCCGGGACAGGGAGCACAGCAACACGCCTTCCTAAAGCATTTTTCTTGGAAGGAGAATAGGAGCCTGTTTGTCTCCTCTGTCCTTACACCTAAGCCCTGGGGTCCAAGTGTGCTGCTGTAACTCCAAGCTAGAGGTGGCAAAGTCCTTTCACTCTGACTAAAGGCAGCTATTTCTTCCACCAATGGCATCTGCATATTCCCAATCAGGGAACGCTTTAATAAGCTGCAGCATCTGAGAAAGGTGGGCTGCAGGGTCCTAATTAAATAGCGACTGACATATCGCTTTTCAAACTAAACATCCAGCTGGGATGCTCAGGGTAGCACTCTTGGTTTGTAAACAACAGCACAGAGCACTCCACAGAGCAGCCCTGTGCCCTTCTGCCACAAAACACTGCAGAGGCTCCCTGCGCCCTTGTAACAAATGATCTAATGATCCTCAGGAGCAGGGAACAAGGCTAATTTGTAGCTCTCTTCAAGAGGCTAAGCCAGTTAAGCAAGACTTCTTAATTGCCTGCTCTTTATTATTTAATGCATAAGCTAGAAAAAAATAAAACCCTTAGGGCCAGATCCCAAAAAGTTATTGAGGTATCCAAGCCAGGCAGAAGTCAGCTGCAATTACGAACAGTGATACTAAAAACTTCTGCTCAGCTGCTGCCCAGCTCAGAAGGCTCTTAAACCTAAGTAGGTACCTATTTCAATTTTAAAGTTCTCCAGGTGCCCAGCATTCAGCTCCTGCACATGCCAAGAAACACTTCGCTCCTGACAGTGCCGAGGAAGCTCGTGCCAGCCCAGTGCTGAACCTCTTGAGAGCCAGGAGAAGCCCAAGAGGTTTCAGTCCCAATGAATGTTCACCTGGTGGACAGAAACACCTGAAAACCTACCTGTATCTCTTGAATGGGTTATAAATAATGTCAGCCTAATTATAAGTTACAACGTGGCCAGCAGACAGGCCTGCTCAAAGGCACGTCACAGGTCCAGCAGGTACATGAAGGAAAGCAAAGCAGCAGGGAGGCAATCCCAGTGTTCTCAGAAATACTCAGAGCTGCAACTTATTAAGGACAAATGAGGCAGGTACCTCACCCACAGCAAGGCAAGAAACATGCTTTTAAAACACTGCAGCTTCTCTCTTGAGACTGAACTGTGGGAAAAATGATCCTTTAAATGAGTTGGACTCAAGTCAGACTAACACTGAAGTTCATCAGCTGTGGGGTCTGAAAACAGTGGAGCAGCCCCTGTAGCCTTAGCCCACTCAGACTCCTGCCAGGAGTGTAGAGGGAGAGACAGGAATGAGAGCAGGAGCACTTTTTCCCCTCTTCTCACATTTCCCATCAGTGGTCCTATGCACAGATCACTTGAAAAATCTCGCTTTCCCAAAGAGCGGCATTTGTGCTGTGCAGTTTAGATATCACCATTTTGAAAAAAGTTTGTTGTTCTCTCTTGTTGCACATAATCTTATTCTCTTTGGTATCTGCTCGAGAGGGATGTGGCTCGCTCAGGAGAGCCTTTGGGCCTGTGTTCCACACACAGCAACATCTAATAAGATTTATTGCCATATTTCCTTGCTTTGCTGCAAATTCAGGTACTGCACTAATGGAACAATGAGATAGGCACTTGACTTGGTAAATACAGAATAAAAAAAGGCTTATGTAAGAGCCTATAAAAACAAGACAGTTCAGAATTCAGGCAGCTGCTCTATTCTTGATTCCTTCCATTGTGCCTCAGGATGGACAGACGTCAGCCAGCCAGATCTCTTATATGCATTATTGTATTCTGTGAAGTTTGGGCATAACAGAAACAAAGATGAAATGGTAATGTTAACTTTTCTGTTCATCTTCTGACACACTTTAAATCACTTCATGTGGCATTGCACTCCTAGAAGATTTGATTACTTTTAAAATTAATACTGTGTAAGGAAAAAAATGTCCCTTAGGCCTGTTGCAGTATTTATACAGGTAACTTCTCTGTTTGCAGAATATTTAACCTCAGCAGAGATATTCCCCTTGTTGTGAATGGCATCTATAGAGCTAAACAATACAAAAATCAGTCTTTGGTTCCAGGAGTCATTTTGATTTATGTCTCACTTGTTGTCATGGTCAGTGCCAGGAGATGACTCCAGGACAATGGAAATGGTAATGCTCCATACTGAAAACTGGTTGGAAGCAAAGCCTGTGTGGCATGAGGCTTCTGCCTCCTCAGAGTGAGGGTAGAGCTCCCACAGCTCTAGAATGAAGAGGACAGAAATTGCTACAGAAGACAGAATTTTCTGCAGATAAAAAGGTGAAAGGCTCCACCAGAGTCCTGGCAAATGTCAATAATGATTCCATCAGATATGAGAAATTGTTGAAAACATTCACAGAGACAATTATAGCTATTTTAGTAATTGAACTAACTCTTCCCCTTCCCACCTTCATCTTTTTAAGGACAATATAAACATCACCGTGCACAGCTGGAAGTTGCTCAGACATTACTGTCATTTTTTATATTTCTGTATACAAGGAATAAAATTGATGATCTATGAATACTAGTGTGAACTTCAATAATTTATATTTTTAATGTGCTAAAGGGAATGAGGTTGTTGCATTCATTCGTGGTGTCCTCTCTCAGAAAAATAAGAAAGCTGAGTGCACACAGTGAATTTAGTCAAATTAGAAAGTTAATCCATTGCATGGAGTTAAGCACCGACACATGACATGTCACTAATCAATTGTCTCACTATTAGGCTTTTGAAAAGTCCAAATGACAACTTGAGTAGGGTTTTATGGAATTTCTCTGGTTTTAGACCAGCCTTAGAAGGTTGTTAGAATTGAAATTTTTTGAGAGCAGTAAGCATTTTTCATACAGAATTGCCAAGTTGGAAACCCTGAAGTTTCTGGGTAGAGATTCCCATTTCAGAGGAAGGTCCTTGCTCTAGTGAGAGTGCAAGATACCACAAGAGGAAGAGGTCTTGTCTAATGGCAAACATCAATTTTTAAGAGAAGTGAATGGTTGGGAATGCTTCTCTACTCATTCTGCAGAGCATTAGGGACAGCACAGCTCACTGGGTATGCAATTAGCCTGATGCGGGCACTTGAAGGAGAAAACACGCACAGCAGGACACTCAGGGCTCAGAGGCCATCCAAGCAGGACTTACACTCTCCAGTTACACTGTGGTTGCTGCTCTTGTGTTAAACAGCTGAAGGGAATGATCACTGTGTTGGCTGGGATTCAGAAACATGGATCAGTTCAGTCAGACAGCACCAGCGAAGGGATGCTCCAGGGAGAAGAGATGACTGCAGCATATAGGCATCAACAGTGCAACCTTTCCATGCTGACATGAGGGGAGGATGTGAAATGCAGCAGGATTCCCATTTCTGGCAGTCCAACACTTGGTTTGGTACTGCAATACATACACTTTTGGATGATTTTGAATAGATGGTCTCAAAACCATGTGGCAGGTTCGAGAGGGTTTTGTAATTTGTTTCTTGTTCTCTGAGCCATGCTTAATTCCATGCAATATTGTAGCCAACCTGATGAGGGACTTGGGATGCTGTGAGTTATTCATCAGAAATAAAATTGATATAGAGCTGTCTGTTAATAATGCTGATTCAAGGTTTTACCTCTCTGTTTCACAGGACTCCTATTTTTAAATACAGCTCAGGTACACTGCAATTACACATGCCAGTTGTGCATCTCCTAGGCAGCAAGATCTAGTGCACACAAGTAAGAGGATTCATTTCAGTCTCTCAGGAGTCTTTTGTGGTGTGATGTCTTCTAAAAGAAATGGAGAGGGAATGCAGAACTGTGCCTTTAATTCATTTATTTGGTTTAGGTCTCCCAGGCAGTGATCAATCACTCTTCTCCAGAATTTCCACTCATTTTCTGGTGGTAAATTTATCAGCAGGGAACCACCTATAGTCCAGATTTTGAACTTGAAGAACTCATAGTCCAGATTTTGAACTTGAAAGATGTAGGTAAGAATCTGTGGGAAAAAAGTGAGAATATGAGTCTGTCAATAACAGACAGGCTTACTGAGAAAAGCAGTCCATCCAAGAAATTCTCTTGCAGTCTTCAAGAATTCGCAGATAAACCCCCGTCCTTTAAGAGAAGTAAATCCCATTTATGCTCACAGACAGTACATATTGGGTTTGGCTGCTGTGATATCAGTTTGTGTCCTGCAGATGGACATCACAGGCAAGAAGCTGAAAGGTTTGGGTCTGCACGGGACTCTGGGCAGAATAAAAACACCAAACAGGGCACTTGAGTAGTGACAGCTGGTTATGATCATCCCCACTGATGGCCAGGCATGTCCATTCCCAGTGCCTCAGCAAACACAAGCATGGACTGGACTGTTTCTGGGAGGTTACCCACGAGGAAAGAGCTGTTGGTTATTTTCTCGACTTTAATACAGTAAGGCACTACTTTTGGTCTATTGTAACCAGAGCTCACAAGTGGGTGGGCTCCTAAATCATAACTTCAAATCAACCTTAAGCAATTTTAAGATTGAGCCCGCCAGAATTCTTTATCAGATTTCTGAGGGCTTCTGAGCCTTTGGGTTAATTCCGGTTTGAGCTTTATTTGGGTTGGATTATTTGAAAAACACCATTCTTATGTTTTCTCAGTAACTGTGAGAACAAAATTTCATTTGCATTTTAAAAGAAAAGTAAGGAACGTAAAAAAACCAATCATCACATGACTCAAAGAATAGATGTGTAAACACAGCAAGTACTGTGTGATTTGAAACAAGAATAAACTTTTTTGGTAAAACTGGTAGGAGCAAATTTTCTTCTCTTAATGTTTGAGGGTCATATTTGGAATTATACACTCAGGCTCTTTGGTAAATACAAGGGAATGCAGAGCCCTGCTTGAATTATATTTCTAAACTAAGGGTTGAGCTATAAAAGCCCCTTTTGCATAACATACAAGATAAGCTTAGATTTGTCCAAATCTGAATGCCACCTGATTTCAAAAACAGAACTAAACTCACTAGAGGATTTCTCCAAGAAATCCTGGAATACTCTAAACCTCTGAAAGTGGCATTTGGCAACAGCAGCATGGAAATGCAGGCCAGGCTCAAGGTAAGAATGAATTAATACAGTAACACGTAGAAAACCGCAGGATCAGAGAGGTGATAAATTCACTTTATGAGATCAACCAGCGGTTTCTTACACGTCTGCTACTTCCACTTCCAGGGTTAGGTTCTGGTTTGAACACCCTGTTAGTGAACACCACAGAGCATCACTGGCTGGAGAAGTCATTGTTTCTAGCACGGCTGGTGCTTTCTAAGCAGCTGCTCAGCCCACCTCTGTCTCAGCCAGCAGGCTGGAAAAAGAACATAATGCCTGTGGGGACACTTGTTGGTTTTTGTGGGACAAATTTCATAATCCTGAGGATCATGGGACAATTCATTAGTGAACCAATCTGCATTTAGCATGCTTTTCAAAAAAAGCAAACAAGGAGCTTTAATAAAAGGCCATTTTTGTTTCTTGAAGAGGAAATAGAAATACTGTGCATGCAAATTAATGTTTCTAGACCACAGTCATGCAACCTACTGCTTAACTCAATAATACTCTGAAAGACAAACAGACATTAAAAAATGAATTAACCTCCAGGCTGCAAAATTTTAATTAAAATAGATCTTAAATAGATAAAGGGCAAGCCTTCCAAAACCCATGGAATTAAATTGCTTTTATATTTCCTTTTTCTTCCTATAGCTTTACCTCAGAATAGTATTTTCATTATAATTGCATCAGCAATTTTGTATTGTTCTTCAAAGTCAATCTTCCATAACTCAAGCTAGCCATGAATAATTTTGTTTCTAAAATGAAAAATCAAAACCTGGGCTATTTTAAGTGGATTATATGACCACTGTTCCTCAAGGGAAATAGAAATACCACTTCTCATTGTGGTCCAGAGTCATACTGAATATGCTTTTCCATGCTTGCTGATAAGAAGTTGCTCATCATGGGAGGAGAAATTCAGATGGTGACCTTAACCCCTAGAGTTCAGTAGAGTTGTGGAGTAATTGATCCTGACTCCTCAGTCTCCCCAGCCAAACCTGCCTTTTTCTGGGAGCACAGGAACTACAAGAAACAGAAAGGGAGACTAGTGAAATATTCCTCTCTGAACAACTGCAGGAAACACCTGAAAATTGTCTGATTTCAGTCTTGATAAGACAGCCTGAATTGCAGGAGGAGGCAGAATTCAAAAATGAGTCTCTGTCTTCTTTGACATAGGTAGATAAAGCCACTTCAGTTGAAATAGATCTGAATTCCTGATGAATCCTATCAAATGTGATCATAAAAACGTCTCTTAAATATTGAAACTATGAGTAACTTTTATTGTACATTGCACTAATTTTTTGTTTTATTTAAGGGGACACCTCTATTACCACACTGGGCCTTAATCAGTTGGCAGAAACATTCATGCAAGTTTAAGAAAGCCTACTGAGGATGAGAGCAGGCACTGCAGAAAATATCTTATCTGATTAAAAGTGAGTAATAAGGACAGGCCAAATTGCTGGGGAGTAGTTGCCACAGGACAGTCAGTGATATGATGTCAATCAGGGGCGTAGCAGAGAAATCCACAGTGATGACTTAGTGATGGAAAGCCCAAAGAAAATGCCAACTCTCTGCTAGGCATCTATAATGTGGATTTATAAGGACAAAATGAAATGCAAAGTACCCAAGTTAGCTGAATTTTATTCAGTCATGCCTTCTGTCTATTTATCTACTTTTCTTTTAAGCATATTAATCTATCATTTTCATATTCATTCTGTAACTGGAAGCAAGGTTTCCTTTGAATGATGATTTCATTAAGATATGTTCTGCCAGATAGCGATGCCTCCAGAGTTATGTACTACATTAATTCTGTCACTTCTTTTACCTTCTATTTTTGTTTCACACAAATTATGAAAAAAAAACCCCTACATGCTGATAAGGAGAGGATGCTATTTTCATGCATTTGGCATAATTTAGATGAAATTTGAGCCTTCAAATAATACAGAGTTCACAAAGTAGGAGTGCTTACTATGCTAACTGAATGAGGCTGTAGCTTATCAGAAAATTATTACAAAAGACAAGAATCACATTATTTAAAGTCAAAGACAAGTAAGTCCTCACCATTATTAGGAGCTCTTGGAAAAGTCAACTCTTTCAAAATAGCCTTTGGTGCAAGCTCTACGTGCTCCTTACCACGATCCAGTCATTCCTGCAGTTATATTAAACAGCTCTCTCCATACGAGAAAAACTATGAGACAAAGCTCGTGATAAATCATGGAGTCACTAGAAAACTATGTAGTAGCAACAAGCTCAGTTCATCTGCCCTGATGTAGTGTCCTCCCATCTGAAAGATGGAAGAGGACACACTCAGTATAAGGACTGAGCACTCAAAACATGCAAGAGCATTTAGGTTGCCCCAGCATGAAGAGGCACTCGCTGTCCAAAACCAAAAGTGAGTTAGACCCTACTTGTATCTCTGTTCCAGCAAAGAAATTCTGCCGGTTCAGTCAAAGCAAGAATATCTGGATAACTTTCATGCAAGGACCGTTTGGACCTTGCCAACAGAGCCTGTCAAATAAAATGTAGTGAATTAACCTATTTCTTCCTGCACTACAGCCTTTCCCCCACCAAGAATCCTGGGAAAAAGGCATAGTATGGGAGGGAACAGAACAGACAATTCATCACACTTCTCAATCTTTTTAGGCTTTCACCAGCATCATCTGCTGTCACGAGCCTCCTCCAGAGAAGAGGGTTTTGACCACCAGGCTAAAGCAGCACCCATCAGGGTACCACAGTGCTGAGCTAAACCCAGCTGTCCAAAAGAACCATTTCCCATTCCTGCATCAGGGACACTGAAGCCAGCTCTATACAGAAAAATAATTGGTTTTATTAAGAAGAAAAATGAGTTTGCTTTTAAATTTTATTACCTATGGTATATTAGCTCAAATTTGAAGTAGGAAACCGAGATGATGGAATAACTAAAATTTGTTGAAGACAGGTAAAGCATTTGTGGTTTTCCTAGTAGTAGGCAGGATAACTTAGGCACTCCTAATCATCATTTAAGGAAGTGTTTCCTCAGACTTATGGAAACAGAACTGGTATTTCTTTATATTTTTCATGTTCTCTGGCAAAATAAGGTAAGATGATAAGACTACTGCCATGAATAATAAATGTATAGGAAATAAATATATAAAAAATTCAAATCAGCATCTGATGTGTCCTCTCCTTTTTTAGGATATTACACTGAGTGCAATATGAAAAACAAAGTCTATGAAAGAGACACCTCTTTAATAAGAATATTGTGTCAAGCCTTACTGACCAAGCCTCAATAGGGAAAAAAAAATCCTATTGAAATCATCTTTCAGTGCTCCAGTGGAGACTAGTCAGCAATCCCAGAGAGTTCTCACCAGATTTTTGCTGATGGATAGGTTGTTTGCAGGTTGGCATTAGTATTTATTTAGTGAGGCAGAAGTCAGGTAAGATAAATACTGAGGTGTGAGAATGAGAGATGGAACACCTTGAGTAACTTTTGTCTTTTTCACTCTAGTCACGTGAGAACACTGGCATAAAGTCCTTAGCACAGATGGGAACACATCAGCATGCTGATGATCAATGACAGAGAGAGTCGAAAAGGGGGAAGGAAAAGCCAGTGAGAAATACAATGCAAGGGAGGTGAGACAGTGCTCAGCTAAGCCCTGACTGTGCCAAACCCTTCCAGGCAGTCTGAAGGTGGGCTAAGGAAGCATCAAAGATGAAGGATCTTGTGCAAGATACTGAGGGAACTTCTGGTTGTGCAGCAGAGCCTTGCAAAGAACATCAGGTGAAGATCTGGGTCCTGCAGCATTCAGAACCAGAAGTTTAACTTTTAAGTTAGCCCAGCACTGTGAGATTTGAGGAGGGCAGTCTGCACTTGAAGGAGTGGCAGAGCTGGAGCCTTGTTTTTACCTTGTATGTGAAGGCTGCATTGAGGCCAATTAACTAAACTGAGGGCAGGCTGTGCGTCCCTGTTAATGAGAGTTCACTGGGACTTATGTTCTCAACCAAACCAAAGCACCAGTAGTAACCAAATAAGAATACAGGTCAGTGTTGGTTCTTTTAAGTCACTCCTCAGGATGAAAACAACCTTCTGCTTAAAAATACTGGAAGTTTTCAATTCAGTCCTTGCAAGACAGCAAAATGAGTAACAGTGCTGTTATACCCCCATAACACGGTAAAAAAGAGTACCCTGCCAAAAAACAGTGCCATGTGGAAGAACCCTGACCACTAGAAACACTAAGTTTGCAGGCCCTCATAGGAAAATTTTAGAAATGCTGAATGTTTAAAACCAGGATAGCTGATGTGAGGTTCTTTAAAGAGCTTCAGTACAAGAGCTCACAGTCTTGACTCCCTTCAGAGGAGGGGAGAAATGGTTGGTTGTAGGATGTAGCTACTCACATCCCATGGTAGGTGGCTAAAAAAGATTAGATACAATTGAACACTGCTGGGACACGAAGATACAGGTATGAATAGAAAAGAAAACTTACTCCTGTAAGTTTCAAAATAAACCCTCTTTCATTCAAAGTACTCAACCTTAGCACAGCTGGGAAAAAGCCTCAAAGTTTTATCCAATATAGCATTTCTTTAAGAACAAAAAAAGGCACTAAATTGATGCAGGTCTACAAATTGCTGCATTAAGTCTGCTATACACAACCCACGCACAATAACATAAGGGTAATGTAGAAACATGCATTAGGGATGAAGATCCCTCTCTCCCCCTATGAAAGCATGAGCTGAGAGTCGATGGTGGGTGAGTACTGCTAGCAAAGCAAACACTTCACTATCTGTGGGTGAACATTTCATGCATGCTCTTTATTGTAAAGCCCACTGAAAACTTGAAGCCGCTTTCCTGAAGGAGCTGTTGCGTAACCCTGACATCTGGGGTTTTCAGTTGCTGCCCTGTTTGAACAGGTTATGGAACACATTAAACCCAGAAGGCTCCACTTCAGCTGTTTACAAACCTTCCCCACTCCTCCACCAGCCCAGCTATTCCAACAGGCTCCAGTTCAGTTCTGGGGCTGAAGGCTCAGGCCTGGCTTTCTTACATAAGCCATACTGCCAAGCCTGCAGCAGGAAGCAGGCCTTGTTTAAAACACCACGTTTTTAAGAGTCCAGCAGCATCAGGACTGTGTTTTTCAGAAGTTTAGTGCACTACTGTACCTTTGGATCCACCCAAACAAGCTGCTCTGACTATAAAAATGATCTTTGATTCCACATATATGTGTAACTCCATAAGCCCATAACTTACATAACTTCCCTGGTTACATACACCATTCATTCTTTTGTTTGTGTTTCACTATTACAGTCAGGAATCAGGCAGTAGGTCCATACCAATAGCACTAATAAAAAATTCAAATGAATAAATCAAAACAAATCAATCCCTCTTTTCTGTTCACAGCTCACAAACACACTTTGAATTTGTTGCTCAAAATAGCTGTGCATTTATCTGTGCAGTTCTTCACATGCACACAAGGTGCTCACAGCAACTCCATGCAAATATCAGAACTTCAGAAATTCAGAACAGGCTATCACAAAGTGTTTTGGAAGCTGAGACTGTAGGGGTTCAAAAAGCAGCTAGATAATTTTGAGAAGGAAAAACACAGCAAGTTTCTATTAAACCCAAAGACTTTTGGATCTTTGAACTCCAAATCGCTGAAACCTTGGGAAAAGTGCTGGAAAATAAGTACTATAGGTGTTGCCTCTGCTTATCATCTACCTCAAGCAGCAAGGTGAGCATTGGAAAGAGGTGACTGGGTGAAACTCATGACTGGCCATACCTTTACCTGGCCCACCTTTGCCTTTCTTGGGTCTCTGTGTCTTATGACAGAGAAGTATCACTCTGCTTTTCTTGCTTTTCATGGTTTGTGCAGATATCTGCTACACTAAAAAGTCAAAATATTGACATATATTTATGGTAGAAATTCCCTTTTATAAAACATTCAAAAAGCTTGCTTATCTCTGTGTAACCATGGTATTTAAGCTGATTTTTTCCATTCCAGACTCACCATGGGAGTTTGTGATAACAAAGAGTATCAATAGGCTCAAAAAGCAGCTGCACATAATCATGGACTACAGGTCCATAAATGGATAATAAGAGGAACAGACAGGAATGTTCCCTTGATATCCCTAACCCAAAAGTTTTGACTCTGGGACAGCAGGAAGAGAATGAATCTCAGGATGTGAGCAGACTTATATCAAAAGCTATGTCAGACTTTATGTTCAAAACCTTCATGGCTGTGTTATTTGCTCCTTCCGATGAGGTTTACAAGATTCCATGAAGTGTAAAGTGGGTACCCAAAATGGATAATACAATGGATTAACCAAGACAAAGGAGGAACAGTACATTAAAAACTTACTATATAAAACATCACTATTCTTTACAAAATTTATGTTCAGGGAAGCAAGCTTTTATATTTCTGAAAAAAGTTAATACCTATTTACAGCTGCCAATGTGTAATCATCTCATTAAGTACAACTTAACACTAGCCATACTATTGACAGGAAATTATGAAAATAATTGCGTAGAAATTTATGAGCATATGGACAACATTGTGGTTTTCACAGCAATGGTAGACACTCGGACCTGAGACTTCATCTACCCTAAACAAAAAGGGTTGACTGCAGCTTAAGTAACTCTGTCCAAACTGACTTTAAGTAGGTCAGGTGGTAACAGCTGAGTAGCTGCAGTGACACAGATCTCAGCTGGAGAGGGACCAAACCTCCTTGGCAGCTGCACTAGGTTCTGTGCAGTAGCAGCTATTTTCTTAGAGGGACCCACCAATTAGTCAAAAGCTAATTTGGGAAAAGCTACGTGAGCAGCAGCAAGATCATGAAAGCAGCAGGGTGGTGTTTGGTACTGTGCTACTTGTTACTTTCCTGGTACTGGGTAAGAGGACACTTGGAACCAAACAACTCTGTCAGACAAAAAACTTCAGGCCTACAAACACATTTACGGACAAGGAAGATGAACTACAATTTACCTGCAGATTTAAGAATGTTTATAGCTCCCAATGAAGTCCAGAATGTTTTGAGTCATTAACCATTAATAGTCCAGTCTCTCACAGTTTCTGCTTTGGCCACCAGCTCATCTCTGCAACTCTACTGGACCTGACTCTGATTTCACTTCTGCCCCTTTGAAGCAATGGAGTTATTCCAGCACAAAGTCAGAGCAAAGTCAGAATTGTGTGCTTCTCACTGCAGTGCCTACATGCTGACAGGATGTTATGAAACCACAATACCATTCCAAAAAGCACACAGCACATTTCTCAGTATATGGAATATGTTCTACAGTAAGCTAATAGTTGATAAAAGCCTCTATCATGTTGCTAATTTTATCTGTAGAAAAGCTACTAAGAAGAATGACAATCCTGACAGGTAGATTCTTCAGTGAAGTACTGAAGTATGTACAGGATGCTGTGCTTTTATTACCTAACCACTAATGGCAATTTCAGAAAAGGAATTCAGGCGAAGTGGCACATAAGAGGAGATCAGTCAGAAGAGTAATAAGTTATGTTATAAGTCAGGCAAGTGACTAACACTGACAAGAATACAACCAGTCAGCTGGCTGTGGTTTTAAAGAAGCTAGGCAGTATATTTACTGCATAAAACAAGGAAGATATTAAACGATTTGGTGGAACAAAAAGCATTTAAATCTGCAAGATCAAAGTCTATCACATGCTATCACTCTCTGTTTTATGGAATCCAGGAGCTGTGAGGAAGCTTCTAAAAAGTCAAGCAGAGTATCAGCTGCAGATTCCAGATTAGCTCAGGAATCTTGCCTCCCTGTGGTGTGTGTGTGTGCCTTACATAGCCGATGACACTGACAGAAGTTGTCTGTTTGTGAGAAAGAGCACAATTTTCTACCTTGCCTGACATATCACAAGCTGTGTTTTCATACAGCTGATCATAACCTAGTCAATGTCATAAGAACACATTCCTTTAAAGAAGTGAAAGGTTCCCTTCAACAACAGGATCCTCGTCAAAATGCAACTCTGCTGCTGGTTCCATGCAGCAGGAGGAAGGCCTGGAAAGTGCTGGATTCAGTCAATCTATAAGCACACCGTACAAGCCCACTTCTATTTTTGCCTTTGGGAAACGCCACAAAGTTTTTCTCAGTCATTTCGCAGCTGATTTTTCCAATGCATAAGAACTCGGTTGTCCTTGGGGAACACAACACCACAGCTGCCTTTTTATATGGGGAGAAGTATAAAGTAACCAACACCTCTCACATGCAGCCCTCTGTGGACTGGCTTTTGCAAACACAGGGCCACTTAGGCCCTAAGTGCCTTCTTTCATGAGGTATGTCCGTGCCTGCTGTGCACACACAGCAGCTCCTGATTTTCCATGGATTTTCCCAATGCACCTAATGCCTCCGTGGGTCTGCTGGAGCATGCCTGCCTTATGAGGGAAGCAGGGATTTGGTGCACATGCACAGCTCGCTTGCTCCCTGCCTGCGTGAACAGCACCTGAAAAGACGCTGGGAAGGGGCTACTTTGACCAAACATCCTCCAGCCTGAGGCCTCCTAGAGCACAGGCCCTGTAAATATTTGTGTGTTTAATGCTCTCCAGAGCTAAGACATTCAGTGCTGCCCTGCCATGGGCATCTGTTTCACCATCACACGTTTCCAAAGAGCTCCTGTCCAGCTTACTGCTGTTCAGGGCTTGGGGTCACCCTCCCTGTAGGATCCAGGACATAATGACAAAGCATTCACTCCCTGTCCTTTATTCTCTACTCTCTGCTGTACTTTCTAAGCATCAATGTTTTTACCAAATTGAAATCATCCAAGCCTAAAATTAAAATGACATACTTTAAACTATGTGTAGCAGTTTCCTATTCACTTTCACAAATCTAAGCATTATAATAATTGTTGTTTATACAGTCAAACAAATTCCAACCAAAGCAACAGATTTCAGTCAATCCAAACCCAGAATGTTTACAAAAAAATTTATAATTCACAGAGATTACCCAGAAACATCTTTTCCCCTCCTTACCTCTGTCCCTGCTCAGGTTAGGAACCAGAGAATTTCATTGCTGCAGGCAGTCTGGTCTCCAGCTTTGAAAGGGAAATCTGCAAGACAAGGGCTCTATAAAGGAGTGGTACATGATAAAGAAGACACAGGAGCATAACAAATACAGATTTCTAGAAACATGCTGGAAGCTGAATTTCTTTCCCTGAATTTACTTTGGAACAGTGAGAGCCTTTGAGCAAACAGAAACCTTCTTCACTGAAGCAGTAAATGCCATTTCCCACATAGATTGCATACAAATCATGAGAGAAGTTTTGAGCCATTCAAATCGTTGCCATATCATTTCAAGCATTCATTTATTATACAACTTATTTATCAAGTCAGTCTTCACACTTTGCAAATAAAAAGCGTCTATGTAGGAATGGATGAATAGGAATTACTTGATGAATTTAAGAGAACCAAAACCTGTACAGTGACCACTAAAAACCAGTTTGCAGGGCATGAGACCTCAGTCAGGGGCACAAGGAATCATGATGGGAGAGGCAGCTTCCAGAGCATTTACCATGGAGCAAGTCTGGAGCCTGCAGGATGCCAGGTCATGATACAGGGGACAAGATGATTTTTGGCAAGTGTCATCTGGTGCGTAGTATCTATGGTGATGGTTGTACAGGTATTAATGAGAAAGTATGTAACCACTTAAAGGAAATTACACTTTTGAATTTTAACCAGCTAATAAATCATCCCAGAGACCCTGGCTAAGTACTTGAGCAAATCATAAAAATTTCTGAAATGGAAGCATAGAACATATTACATGCAGATTTCATTAAAGCACCTGGTACAGAGAATCATACCTTTACATATGAAAACATATTTTTCAGTTAATGATAGAGGCTAGCACAGCGAAGCTTTATGGGTATAATTATTATTGCCAGATTGATCATTTTCAAAAATAACTGGATTGCCCATAGCAGACAGTCCCCCCAGCAGAAAAAATGAAAGGCAAAATGCCAAGTTAGAAGATAAAATTTCACTGGACAAGGATATGTAGCTCTACTTGCCTGGAAAAAACTGTAGGATGTACATCTGGGCTGCACCACTGATAGCTCTACCCCTTCATGACCACTGTGGTGGGAAGAGATGCTGCCTCCTTGAAAAGTAGAGTGTCATCAGGTGGGATGACAGTGGGACAAAAGACATGGTCCACCATTTTTTAAGGTCTCAGTACATTAATTGAGATATGAGTAACTCAGTAATGATGTATTAAAGAAGTGAAAATTGATGATGCTTTCAAGGACAGGCCATGCAAGCAGTGACTGAGAGCTATTCTCATCTGTTAGCTCTGTACATGATTACATGAAATAAATTGTTCTCTT
The DNA here is from genome assembly GCF_000691975.1 of Corvus brachyrhynchos. Classification (NCBI taxonomy): domain Eukaryota; kingdom Metazoa; phylum Chordata; class Aves; order Passeriformes; family Corvidae; genus Corvus; species Corvus brachyrhynchos. The sequence continues at coordinate 2,697,924 of NW_008237447.1, read as the reverse complement.
GCCAAAGATGGGATGTTGCCATCAAGAAATCCTCACAGCTGGCAATTCGGTAGAGTTTAAAAAGTAACTGTATCCAGGCCCCACCTTTATCTGCACAGAGGTACTTGTTTGGGGTCAAGTCCCATGTGGGACATCAGAAAGGTAGCACAGGGAAATATCTCTCAATTGTGTTCACTGGGATTGTGTGGATAGAAAGTCATGGTTCAAAGCTGGTGTTTATTAAAGCTTCTAGAATTAGAGAATACAGATGTTTTCTTTATGTGCATAATGTAGACTCTACATTGTGTAAATATAGTTACAGTGAAGTGAAAGTGTCCAGCACATAATTTTTCTGTGTGACTATTCTGAACTATTTTAACTGTTATTTTCAAAAACCATCTATGAAGATAGCTTAGCAAAGTGTCTACAAGGAAATTTGATTGACTATGGTGCAGTGTATCTCATTTTTTTCATGCTGAAAAGATGAAAACATTAGAGGATTTCTGTAAAAGCACTGCACAAGTGCTAAGAAGCCACCTGTATAATTTGTTTTTGTAACTCGGTGTGTTGACAGAGAATTCTTGATCTCAAAGGATATGATTAATTGTGGGCTGGGGGGAGGTTTCCTTGGTTTTATCGGTCCTGCAGAACACATTGGAGCAGATTTGGCCCCATAATAAGTTCACTGAGTTCCCAAACAGAGGCAGGTTCCATCCAAGCTGCTCGAACTGATTGTGCCCATACGGATGGGCTGTAAGGACTCAGCCACGGGGCCAGAGGGAGTTAGGAGGAGAACAGGACAGTCTAACCCACCTGCAGTTGAAGCTGGTAACATAAACATCTGTATTGTGCTGGACTGTTCCTGCCTTGGTATGATTTGAACTCACAAAAGGAGGACTGTGCCTGTAGGCACTGAGGTGTGGCACAGAGGTGTCCAAATTATCTCTCAGCATAGCAGCTTGGGCATCCTAGTGGAGACATTACAATGCAGAGACCCCAGCTTCTCAGCAGGGTGATTTAATCTGCAAGAGCTCTGTGCTCCTGTCACTGTCAAAGAGGCACTCCTGAACTATTTTTCTTGAACTTCGCCTGTTTTATATTAATGGGTTTCCCTGCTTGAGGTATTTTAATTGTGTTCTATTGCCAAAGGCTTTATAATACCTTGATGATGTTTTATGTAGAAACAGAAGTTTCTGGTTGCTTGAAGACTGAGATGACACCCTGAGTAATTGCACAGCTTAGGAAGATGATATCTGAGCATATGCCTGACAATTTCACATTCGCATTTGATAACCTCATAATTTATATGAATAATCTAAAACCACAACAGAAATGCCCCAGTGGCTCTGATGCATTTATTTTTAAAGGCAATTAGCATACAGGCTTCCCGACACTCCCAGCTATCTAGCCAGCTTTTGATACAAATTAACTGGATGCTGATAAAGAATAAAAGAGCTTGATGTGGCTGGTCTCTCCTGAATTGTCCTTTACTGGTACTCTTTGGCTAAATGAGATTCCCATATCCATTGAAGCATGGTCAGTTTGTGGCAGGGCAGTATTTGGTGAGGTGACAATTTCAAATCATCTTTCTGCTTTGTTTTAATGCATTTAATTTTACTTTAATTTTTATTTTACTTTAATCCAGCTCACAGGATTGTCCCACAAACAGATTGGAAGACAGGGACAAGATCTGTGCCACAGCAGGGGAAACAATTTGGGAAGCTGGCTGCCTAACATTGTCTAACATGTTGTCCTGAAAATTATAGTATATTAGCACAGTTCCTAAGGAAGGAATATATTCAAAAGAAAGACTTAGTGTAGAGTATATTTTCCTGCCTTACTTTTTTTTTTCAATTTTGGGAGAAAGCTGTACTAATGCCATCTTAAAGTCTGAAATGGAAGATAAACCATGAATAAAGTTAAGTGGAAAATATTACTTATAGATGAATGAAGATGCTCTAATTCTCCCTTCCAGCCTTACTAGCACTGTTGAGTGAAATACACTTTTCCCTCACATCTGACATGGTAACTACTATGCAGCTGAGCAGCATTCCTGTTTAGATGAAGACTTCATCCAGTCCTGATAAAACTACTGTTACTTCATGCAATACAGATACTGCTCTCATTGAAACCCATCTTATAAGCTCGTTATATTTATAATATATGTACAAAGTCGACCACAAAAGCCAAAGGAATGCTGCATGGAAAGCTTGAAATTTTATTATTTACAGAGATTCCACCACTATGTAATCTCAGTTTTCACCTCTCAATGGTTTTTGCAGACCTTTATGGGAAGATGCATACACAGATAAGATGCTCAGATAGTGGCAACCTGAACATCGGGCTCCAGTCAGAACTGAATCAGTTTACACTACCTCAAGGTTTGATCCAGGCTTCACATTGCTCTAAAGCTTCTTGTTGCTCACCGAAGCCAGTGTTCAGAGTTTGCAGTGTTACCATGTGCTGCTGTAAAGATAGTCTGGTTGCCAGAAACAGGGAAGGATGTGTGTGTGAAAGAAAGAAGCAGCAGGAGCAGAGGAACCTTCCACTCACAAAGGTTGGTAATTTTCAGGAAAATGTACTTAGTAATTAAAAACAAATGGAAATATATGATGAAAACTATGTATTAACAGAATTGGCTGTTTAGAAATAAAATGTTTTCTTTGAGATTTTTTCCCACTATTTATCAGCAATTTTAAACAAAAGTGAAAATTTAAAAATTATTTAGATGACTGCATGAATTTATCAACATGAAAAGAGATGACATAGCTGAGGTAAAAATGTATGATTGCTTAGTGAAGAGTAAGAGTCCAAAAAATGGAACAAACCACAACATAAACTGACATGATATTATTAATTGACGTTTGTAGAGTCTATTATTCTATATTCAGCTAAATATGACTTTGATTTTCTATTTTTTCCAACATTCACCATATTACACTACTGTGCATTTCCCTTTTTTTGGCACAAAAAAGCCCCAAACACCATTAAAATGCACACGCAAATGAGTCAAAGCTCCCATGGAGCTTTACTACATCAATAAATGTTAAAGAATTCCCTTTATTTTTGCATTTTAAATAAAGTTGATGTTTTGCTCTGCTTAGAGATTGGGATGGCTTTTCAAGATTCCAAAACTTCTTACCTTTGTTTGAACTGTTCCACCAGTACTAATCTTTCCTCTCTGGCTTTTAAATATTCAGGATCTCATTAGCAGATTAAAAATGCTGATGATTTTTAAGCAGTTGTGAAAACCATGGCATACATTTTCCTTCATCTTTTCTAATTTGATATGGAAGTTTCTCTTTATGAAAAAAATACTGGGAAAGCTGTGAATTATCCTGTACTGAATCTCACAGCCACCTTGGTAAAGAGGGATTTGAAACAAAGTCCACTTCTATACACTTATTCTAGTCCTTGGATGAACAGATTTATTTTGCTAAAGCAAAGCAGGGCAACAAAAGGTAACAAGTAATTTAAAAAAATACATTTAGTAATCAAAAAAATTAATTCTCTTTGATGTAAAGTGGCCATCATCCAGTGAAGCCACAAATAAGCTTCAGGATTTATAAATGCAAGTCCACTTACTGACCAGAATTTCAGTTTTTAAGGTCTGTCTCTAGCAAGGAAATGTACTATATTTGAAACAGCACATGCTTCAGATATATATATATCTCCTCATGCCACATGTTTTACTGTATTATAGAACTAGAGAAAGGGGGGAAATTAAAAAAGAAATAGTTACTGCTGGTCATACACAAAAGACTGCACAATACTACTGATTAGACACCACTAAAATATGTAATTAGGAACAACTTCCGTAACACATTGAGAGGCTTAAGTTTACAGAATTGTCCCAATTAAAACATATTTTTCCATATGTGAGCAATCCTTTGAATTTCAATAGTCTATAAACCCCTCCTCACCTTGCCAAAGAATGAAAAAAGGAAAGAGAACTGCATTCTATCTCCTGTTTTGATTTATTACTGGTTTATTTGACATTTCTTGTCAGAGTTAATGGCCTTCAGCAATACACACAACAGTTAAACAAATGCCAAGTAAAATCAGATAATTTTGCCATAGGTCCTTAGCTTTCAGTTGTGTCCTTGGCTGAAAAACTCTTCCTTGTAACTTGGAAAGCAATACTGTGGTCTTATTAGCCCCACTAAAAACCTGAAAATAATTTCCTCCTTTTAACAAGGACTTTATCTGTATTTTCATAGATACAAACATTCACTGAAAAGTCTGTTTTAGGGGATACACAAGGCCCAGTCTAATGCCATTTGAAATCCACAGACATAATGAAGTGCAAAGCCAGATAAGTCAGCATTCCAAAACCTGTATAAATTAATTTAAAAAAAACACAATGTTCTTTTATATTTCTTATAGAACAAGTCTATTTCAAATTAAATTTAAAGCAGGACAATGTACATTAAGCTCTAACTTTACAACAACTTATTAAAATTCTCAAAACATGACTTAAATTTAATGTCTTGAGCAGTTCATTTTTGTGTAATAGGCCAAATCACAGCATCAATGGGAAAAGCTATTAAGCAGATTGAAAGTTTATTGAAGGGATATTTTTGAGGTTTTGGCAGCAGTTGCTTCACTTGCAGGTGTAAAGAACATTCCTTCAACGCAATTATTTCAATACCCATCTCATACAACTTTATGAGCTAATTGGTAATTCAGCAGGTTTCACTTTTCTTTTTTACTCTGAAAACTGTAGTAAGAGGTTGTCAATTCAAAAAATGGACAAATACAGTAACTACAATATGTCTGTTTACTAATCATATGTAATGTTTCCTCTGGTGTAGAAGCAGAGCAAAAAAGTTGCAATTCAAGAACACTTTTTAAAGTTTTAGAAATCTGATGTTATTTTTTAATGTTTTTTCTACATTTGCATGGAATTCTCTTTTGCATGAGGATGTAACCGTGTGGAAACTAAGTCAAGCTAATACTCTTTCAATGGTAAATGCTCTTATTGGTGATTCTCAATGGCCATTCACAATTTTCTAATAAAATTAAGTGATAAAAAAAGGCCAAAGGCATCTACTGTATTTCACAATTTCTTTAAAAATTATTCATGTTCATAATATTTCCCATAGAATATTTCCCTTAGGAAATACAGGCTTTGTACTCTCTTGCAATTGACATCTTTAATGGCTACAAGAGAGAGGAAATCCACTTCCCCTCAGAGAAATGATCATATCGGTGCAAATGCAAGGCAAGTTTAGAACTATTATTTGATTTTAGTCTTCTTGATTGATTAGAATCATAAATAAAAATATTACTTAGGTTGACTCTTTGCATCTTTTATTGCAGTGTGGATAAGTCATGTCTATAACCATGTGTATAACCTTCCTGTACCAAATCCAAATACTCAAGAAACTGAAAGGGTCAGACTAAAGATGATCAGAAATGCATTTGGTTTGGGAGCTACAGGACAACAAAAGCATGGTCTGGGGACACCACAAACGCTCGGCCTTTGATCTGA